>NW_026858292.1:0-29400 GCF_026571515.1 Ruditapes philippinarum
GCTCACCTGTCATGAGATTTTGGTCAGAATGCTTGTCTAGGTAATTGTTTGGATGAGTTTGATAAGTCAGGTGAGCGATCTAGGGCCATCATGGCCCTCTTGTTATTTTTACCATACTGTATAGATATACTATTTACTTTTCAATAATAATATTTAAATGAGTCCAAAGGTATGTATGTTGATTATCAATTTATGTATACCTTGTTTATTTTATCTTAAAGAAAGCCATCACTTACAAAACTTAATAAATATTCTGTGTAGCATTTCATATACATAAAAAATAGTTCTCTGCTTTTGATCAGATATGCAGCAAGTCTAGGTAATAGCTATTGACAGCATGTTTACACAGATTGAAGAGTTGTCATTGATTCAGTACAATGCGTAAAAGAAGACCTTAACCTACGTCAGCTTACATATATTTAATAATAAAAGGCTAAATCACATCCTATGACTCAAACTACCTCCTAATGGAGGTTAACAGAGATGCTAGGATACACTGAATATTTATTTCAACATTAAAATCGGACAAATTCACAAGTTTTTGGTTATAATGGATTTATCGATAGTCAATTTTGAATAGTTCCGTGGTTATACACTTGGTCAAAAATTTGGGCTTTTCTACAACCGAATATAGTCCTTTTAAGAAAGAAGGCACAGGCTTATTGTTCAGTTCTCTTTATTCGTGTTGCCAAAAGAGACTTCCATGTAACGCATTGCTGAATGTAAAAGACGTGGGTACGAATATGTATCGTTAAAAGGTTTATATATCGTATCGATGATTGTGTCCTTATATATGGGAAACATTCCCTTATGTTAATTCACCAACTTTAGTTTTTGCATATTATTATGTTCATTATCAGTAGAAACGTTGTTACATTATATCTTAACCAATTTTGCATTACTTGAATATTATGTACTAGAATACGTTTAAATTAATAAAATCAGAGGATATTCAAAGTCAACTGTAATGCAGTTGATGTATGTGAAATTTATAACAGTTTTATATAATTTGAAATATTTTTGTACCAGCAAGAGTTAACAGCTTCCATTTTATCAAATCGAGATAATCAAAACGCTTAATACCTGTGCAGTATCGACAATAAGATTTTTACCTATCTGTTTAGTAGAACCGAAGTATGCATTGTCAAGTTTCAAAGGCTGGATTTTTGGCAACGAATAGCCTCCATAGTCTATTGCCTCTATAATCCACTTTAATAACAATGATAATTAAAAGAAAAATATATAAAAAATCGATTTGAAAAAATCAAAGGCACGCAGATGCAAACTGTCTCGCCCAGGAAAAACACAGAGATCAAAACATATTATTCTTTTCTTTTTATGAAATTTCTCTGAGAAACCTGTGTCAGTTTGTCAATGACAGATCGCTAAATGTTAGACCGCATTCTTATTACGTAAACAAACGTATGCTATTATCAAATAATATCAAATATGAATTTGATTAAATCATGATTATTTAAAGAGAAGAAGTTATTCACAAAATATTTTATAAATTAAATACTGAAAAACACTTCTGCAAAAATAAATACTTGGTATCTAAGAAAAATGCAAATAAAGAAATCTGACGTTAAATACGTCACAAAAACAAACTTCCTTAAACAAAATTTGCAAGTCTAAAAAACTTTCAAAATTTGTATACACGTACATCTACTTCTTTTTTTTTTAAATTTAATAATAAAAGAAACAAAATTAACAGATACTATGAAGTTAAGATTTAACTTGTTCGGAGTTGTCTGGTAGAATGACCAGTATCTAATTACACAACTATATACATATACACATAAGTACATATATGCTTGCAAATACACACTATCAAATTTATCACCCTTTGTAATACGTTACGCGTTTAGACAAATGAAAATTCTTTCCGTTAAGTATTCAGTATTCACACGAGTTACTAAGTCGTGGCCACGAGATAGCTTAGTCGTGGCCACGAGATAGATAACCAATCAGATTACACCATTTATATGAATTTCCCTAATTAACTAGACATGTTCTATAGTACAAGGATGTCCCCCTTCTTCACCAGCCTTTAAAAGTGCCATTTATACAACTTATTGACTGGTCAATAATTTTACATTTAGCGTCACTATGACCCTGATTTTTGACCCAATGACCTCGAAATTATTAGATGTCATCTACTGATCAGGTGCAATGATCTTCCTGGGTTATATAAACCATGACTTATCCCTTCTAAATTATTCATCAGACAAGAATTTACCTTATAGGCTATCTACTGACCATGGGCAATGTCCCTTCCAAATAAAATAAACCAGGACTTATTCCTTCTCATGTTATCGCATAAACAAGGTTCACAGGCCGTAGTACGTACAAACTGACCAATTTGATCACAAAATTGTCCCTACAAAGAGCTATAGTCAAAATTAATATCTGATGGGCCTTGGAAGGTGACTTTCTAATATGATCTTAAAGACAAGTTCAAAGTGAATATCTTCAGTATTTTCAAAGATTAATGTTGTACATGTATGTTAAAGTAAGTTATAAATTCATAAAATATTTATAGTGTATTCGGATTGGTTAATTATCTCGTGGCCACGACTTAGCTATCTCGTGGCCACGACTTAGTAACTCATGGCCACGACATAGTATCTCGTGGCCACGACTTAGCTATCTCGTGGCCAAGACTTAGTAACTTGTGGCCACGACATAGTATCTCGTGGCCACGACTTAGCTATCTCGTGGCCACGACTTAGTAACCCGTGGCCACGACATAGTATCTTGTGACCACGACTTAGCTATCTCGTGGCCACGACTTAGCTATCTCGTGGCCACGACATAGTATCTCGTGGCCACGAGATAAATAAAAACACACACATGTGACTTTTGTGCCACCGTGACACAATGATTTATGATAACTGATTTACACCGTAATATTTTTAGTTGGCTTAACCACCGCGTCACTAAAAATAATCCTAAACGTACAACTTGAGGTGACCTTTCGTGAGTTTAAGTAACAATCGCAACTTTTCGGCCCTTTCCGTCAGTCTTCGGATAAGGACCTCGAACACAATAGTATGAATAAACAGAACGGATGCGGTATTTCGGTTTAACCTACGCTAAGAAACTAAACATGTAAACAAATAGTATTTTAATGCTGGGAGTAGTTGACAAGTTTATTTCCAATATATCAAGTAAAAGTCCACCTAATATAAGTGAATTCATAGATACAAAAGCAAACAATATATTATTTATATATTTATTAATAGGGTTGTAGAAACCGAAAGTGCGAACGAACGTAAAGTCGGGTTTGATTAAACTTGTACATCAGTGGGCATTTTTTTAATTAAAAAGTGTTGTCAGACATATTTGCAATCATAATGAAAGTTGGGCAATTATTATATGACCGTCGCTTCTTCTAATGTTGTATAATAACCATAAAACTTTTAGTATTCCTTTATATTTCACACCCTATAAATTATAACCAATGAAATTTCAGTATTTTAACCTCGTACGTTTCAATTAAAATCATAAATGGTTGCAATCTTATAAATAGGCCATGATTTCATTTCCCAAAATCCGAAAAATCAAACATTCATCACATTTCCTAGCTATAAGACCTGGGATACGGCGGTGATTACTAGTATTGTTGTAGCGTGTAGCGAGCGGCAATTTTTATTCTGAGTGCTACAAAATGAAACATTAATATTAATTTATGTAAATAAATAATTCTTCTCAGGATACTTATTCGAACTGATCTGAAATATTTGCATACCGGTATAAATTTTGCTTTGGGTTTTGAGTTTTAAATATATTAACTTATAAAATAATAAGATGAAAAACAACAACTTGAATTAGACAAAAATTTATATTTTAAGAAATAACTTATTTTCTTTAAAAAAAACATTTCTCACCTAGCCATCAAACCTATCTTTTATAGTTCAATAATCTTATTCAAAATGCCCAAGAAGTTTTGCTGAAATAGCAACTTATTCCCGGAACCAGATTTAAAAAAAAATATATCAAGTAAAGAACTATAAAATATAGACACTGTTCCGATCTTACATTTACAAGGACAACAATCAAACTCAATATATTTATTTTCTTGAAAATACGAGTACTTCTCATGCAAACTCAGGGTGTATTTAGTAAACTTATAAGCAAACTCGAAGTGTTTTAGTGACCTAATAGGCAAGCTCGGGTGTATTTAGTAACCTTATAAGCAAAGTCAGGGTGTATAAGCAAGCCCAGGGTGTATTAGGTAACATAATAAGGAAATCCATGATATATTTAGTAACATAATATGCACACTCGGGGTGTATTTAGTAACCTAATAAGGAAAGTCAGGGTGTGATTACTATCCTAAGAAGAAAGATCCGGATGTATTTTGTAACCTAGTTAGCAAGCTCAGTGTGTATTTAGGCATCACATAAGCAAGTTCAGGGTGTATATTGTTATCTTATAAGCAAACTCAGGGTGTATTTAGTTATCTAATAAGCAAGCCCAGGGTGTATTTAGTTATCTAATAAGCAAGCTCAGGGTGTATTAAATTATCTAATAAGCAAGCTCAGGGTGTATTTAGTTATCTAAAAAACAAGCTCAGAGTGTATTTAGTTATCTAATAAGCAAGCTCAGGGTGTATTTCGTAATCTAATAAGCAAGCTCAGTGTGTTTGAGTTATCTTATAAGCAAGCTCATGGTGAATTTAGTTATCTTATAAGCAAGCTCAGGGTGTATACAGTTATCTAATAAGCAAGCTCAGGGTGTATTTGTTATCTTATAAGCAAGCTCAGGGTGTAATTAGTCATCTTATTAGCAAGCTCAGGGTGTATTTTGTAATCTAATAAGCAAGTTTAGGGTGTATTAGTTATCTTATAAGCAAGCTCAGGGTGTATTTAGTTATCTTATAAGCAAGCTCAGGGTGTATTCAGTTATCTAATAAGCAAGCTCGGGGTGTATTTAGTTATCTTATTAGCAAGCTCAGGGTGAATTTAGTTATCTTATAAGCAAGCTCAGGGTGTATTTTGTAATCTAATAAGCAAGTTTAGGGTGTATTAGTTATCTTATAGGCAAGCTCAGGGTGTATTTAGTTATCTTATAAGCAAGCTCAGGGTGTATTTAGTTATCTAATAAGTAAGCTCAGGGTGTATTTATTTATCTTATAAGCAAGCTCAGGGTGTATTAAGTTATCCTATAAGCAAGTTCAGGGTGTATTTTGTAATCTAATAAGTAAGTTCAGGGTGTATTAGTTATCTTATAAGCAAGCTCAGGGTGTAGTTAGCTTATAAGCAAGCTCAGGGTGTATTTAGTTATCTTTTAAGCAAGTTTAGGGTCTATTTAGTTATCTAATTAGTTATCTAGTTTTCTAATAAGCAAGCTCTGTTTGTATTTAGTAATCTAATAACCAAATGAACTTCTTATTGAAAAAACTTGCGTTTTTATTTTCACTCTAGCTAATGTCTCTTATATGTATTCTTATGCAAATAAATTACACAATTCATTCATCCAAAATATGAGGAAGAGAAGTCTGTTATAGTTACCTTCTATTATGAGAATTGGTGATGGTATGGAATGCATCGAAATGAAGTTATCATTTTATACCATGATTCCCATATAGAATTGAAAACACATCTCGATCAATTTGTACATTTTATTGTCCCCCGCCTTTTCGAAGAAAAAAGGGGGATATAGAAATAGGCTCCGTCCGTCCGTCCGTCCGTCTGTCCGAGCCAACATTTGATTATTATGAGCTTCATTCCGTAGTTAAATAAAGAACATAAACTCATAAAATTCAAATTAAGAGCTATTTTTTTGTTTTTATGAGCTTATTTTGCTTATGGACGTTGGTCCAGGTGGTGTTTATGAGCTCATTTGCCTCATAAACATCAAATTTTGGTACGTCCGTCCGTCTGTCCGTCCGTCTGTCCGTCCGTCCGTCACACTTTCGTGTCCGGTCCATAACTTTGTCATTTATGAAAGGAATTTGAAATAACTTGGGACAAATGTTTATTATAATAAGACGATGTGTCATGCGCAACAACCAGACCCCTACCTCCAGGGTCAAGGTCACACTTGCTCATTCAAGGTCAACATTGCCTATTTGAGGGTATATGTCGTGTCCGGTCCATAACTTTCTTATCTATGAAGGGATTTTGTAAATACTTGCCATAATTGTTCACAATAATCAGACGATGTGTCATGCGCAAAAACCAGTCACCTACCTTTAAGGTCAAGGTCACACTTGGAGGTCAAACATTAACATAGTCTATTTGAGGGTATATTTCGTGTCCGGTCCATAACTTTGTCATTTATGAAAGGAATTTGAAATAACTTGGCACAAATGTTTGTTATAATAAGACGATGTGTCATGCGCAACAACCAGACCCTTACCTTCAGGGTCAATGTCGTACTTGCTTCATTCAAGGTTAACATTGTCTATTTGAGGGTATATGTCGTGTCCGGTCCATAACTTTCTTATCATAGTCTGTTACAGGGTATATTTCGTGTCCGGTCCATAACTTTGTCAATTATCAAGGGAATTTGAGATAACTTGGCACAAATGTTTGTTATAATAAGACGATGTGTCATGCGCAACAACCAGACCCGTACCTTCAGGGTCAAAGGTCGTACTTGCTCATTCAAGGTCAACATTGTCTATTTGAGGGTATATGTCGTGTCCGGTCCATAACTTTCTTATCTATGAAGGGATTTTGTAAATACTTGCCATAATTGTTCACAATAATCAGATGATGTGTCATGCGCAAAAACCGGTCACCTACCTTCAAGGTCAAGGTCACACTGGGAGGTCAAATACTTACATAGTCTGTTACAGGGTATATTTTTTGTCCGGTCTAAAACTTTTTCATAGATCAAAGGATTTTGAAAATACTTTGCACAAATAGTCACTTTAATAAGAGGATGTGTCATGCGCAACATCTGCATCCCTACCTCGAAGGTCAAGGTCACACTTAGAGGTCAAAAATTAACATAGTCTGTTATAGGGTATATTTTGTGTCGAATCTAGAACTTCTTCATAGTTCAAGGGATTTTGAAATAACTTTGCACAAATAGTCACAATAATAAGCTAATATGTCAGGTACAACACCTGCACCCCTACCTCTTAAGGTCAAGGTCACACTTAGAGGTCAAAGGTTAACAGAGTCTGTTATTTGGTATATTTTTTGTCCCATCCATTACTTCTTTATAGATTAAGGGATTTAGAAAATACTTGGCACAAATAGTCACAATGATTAGATGATATGTCATGCGTAACATCTGTTTCCCTACCTCCAAGGTCAAGGTCACACTTAGAGGTCAAAGATTTACTTAGTCTGTTATAGGGTATATTTTGTGTCCAATCTATAACTTCTTCATAGTTCAAGGGATTTTGAAAATACTTGGCACAAATAGTCTCAATAATAAGACGTTATGTCATGCACAACACCTGCTCACCTACCTCCAAGGTCAAGGTCACACTTAGAGGTCAAAGCTTAACATGATAGATTTTTAAATTCCGTGTTTCATTTTATTTTTTTAACAAATTTATTGTTACATTTGCAGATCTAGCATTGATCATAATTTTGGACTGAATGTCCCAAGATCCATACCTCAATCTTTTGAAATAGCACAATTTTATGCTTCATATAAAACTCCCGGGGCGGGGGACATTGGTAACTCTGTTACAAATTCTTGTATTTCAGACTGTGTTATTTGAAAATGGAAGGACCTACTTAAAGTGAAATAATTAGTAAGTACAATTCTAATAGGACTTACTTAAAGTGAAATAATAAGTAAGTACAATTTCAATATTAAGATTTAGATTTAGAAGGAATAAATAAAAAAAGGCAGACACTTAAGGTAAAACTTATGTACTTTTGAATAGTGTTTTAGTTTTTAAAGCTCATTGTCAATCATTTGATTTTGGTTTTTTAAACAAAATGGGATAGATGGAACATAATGCTAGTAAAACTAAATCAACAACCATATCTGTTGCTGTACGTTTTCATTTACCTGAGCACACAGTCATTAAGAGATTTTTAGAATCAATAATTGTCTGTTGACATCATTGTTTGTGGTCAAGACTTTGTTTCATTTTACTCCTAAAAACCATTGTGCCAAATTTGATAAGCTTTTGTCAATTCACCAATCCATTGAATCTTTTTCATAGAAGAGTATCGATGTTATAGATAATTATCTGTTTATCTAATAAACTTTTCTATCTAGTTACACAGATAATTAATTATCTGAGACACAAAAGTTTTACTGATAAACAGAACAGAACAGAATATGTACTCAAGACTTGTACATGGTACATAATCTTACAATTTGTACAATTCAAATATACTATACAATAGTCACATGGCATTTTATGTACATAAATATAGCTATAAACCTTAACTTACATATTGTTTTCTGATAAACTGAGTAAAAAGACAAGTCAGATAGTTAACGCAATAATTGTATGGTTAACTGTTGGCAGAAATATGCCACCATACAAACCGAATGCGTAGTCTATCAGCAAATGTTATACTCACAGTATTGCCACGTACTTCCTCTCAATGGTGTTACATTTTTGTTGTGTTGTTTTCGGGATCATTAATTTCATAACGTGTAATTTAGCAAGTTTACCACTGCTAATGTCTGTATTATGGAGGGTGAGGGACGTTACACCTTGAATTATCTCTCATGAAGATACTCAATCAAACCGAGCCTCCAATATTCCCTCAAGCACAGTGTTTGTGATTGCACTGTGTCTGTCGCTCGTCGTTAACCATAATTTCTTTAAGGGGCATCTTTCTAAACATAAAGTTGCTTTTTTTCCATGATTGTTAGGTTCCACCATAGAATTATATAAAAGTTGCATAAGTGATTCCAGTTTGATGCAAGAAAAAAAAACATTTATAAGAAACTTCCTTAGAAAATATAATTGGTATTAACGAGCTAAAATACCAATTGTAGTTTGCTAAAAATTATATTAAGAATCGATCTTTTTCATCATGTCTACATAGAACTATAGCTTGATCTGTATGGAACTATTTCAGGAGAGTTTATCAATATCAATTCAAGAGATCTGACTTTGTTGAGTTTTAGCACTGGCGTGTTGGTGATTTCGAGGTTGCTTAGTTGTGATATAATTTAGTAAATAAATATACGGCGTAATATATAGTGACATCTATAAAATCTTATCTAAAGCTGCAAAATGTGTACCCTATTTCGGTAAATTGATTAAAGGTATGTAAATATTTTGATAAGATTCTATTAAGATATCGAAATACGGCATCAACTGCGGAATATAATTTGAGAAATACAGTCACCTCAACATCTGCAAAGAAGCGACAAGATTTTTACGGTTCGATTTGGATAATCACCAGATTAGGTAAGTATCTTTTTCAAGTTGTGAACATTAAAAAAAGTCATTGAATTTTTGGAAAAATACTTCACAATACCTTGTTTTGAATGTTCAAAAAATAAAATGATCATAATTATAACATATTTAAAAAAAGGAAAATAATCAAATGTTTTTTGCTTTTGTTTTTTCGTATTTTTTTAATCATAATTATTGCGTAATTCTAAAGAAAAACCGACAATAATAAACTTTGGGATATGTTCCAAGAGATATAATATTTTGGCAGCAATGCAATATGTTATCGATTATGACTTGTATTACATACTCGTTTGTCAAAAAAGTGCTAACATAAGCATTTTTGACCATATTTTGCTGATAGCATGTTCTGCGTGAAAAAAGCAATGTCATCAAATTTGAAAACTCATGTTAATGGTGGCTAATTTGGAACACTTGTGCGTCGTGTTGTTGCTAGCGACAGCACGACAAAGCGCCAACCGTTTCGTCTTGTCGTCCTGTCGCTAACGATACACGCCAAACGGAGCGTTGTCGTTCGGCGTGTTGTCGCGATGTCACATTGTCGCTCGACTCAAATGGAAGGATTGGCTATTTGTATATATATAATCCAAGTGACAGGGTGACAACGCGCCGTATGACATGCTTTGCTAGTGACAGGACGACAAAACGACAGTGCGACAACGCACCAAATGGCGCGTTTCACTAGCGACAAGACAACAAGACGAAAAGACGATAACGATATAGGTTGTGTTGTCGCTATCGACAACGAAACGCGTTAAGTGTATCAAATCAGCCACCATACTGATTTATTTTTCACACCGGCCAAAGCTTTCGCAGAAGCAAAGAGACCATCGCAGCAGGGGTAGAGTATTTCGTTGCGGAAGCGGTGGATAGAAATGACTTAATGTTTTACTGGCAGCACCTAGTGAGACGGGAACACATATATGTACTCTTCCCACTTATTACACGTACACGGTGCAATTCATTGCAATTTATGCCAATACTTTTGTACAGTTTGACAAGAGGACGCCACTTTTGCCAAATTTTGGTTAAAACTCGTACAAATGTGTGCAAAACGATCCGTTATATTTATACACCGGTATCACATCGTGTGTCTGTTATTTGCAAAATCAACCATATTGGGATTGACACAAAATGACGGCGGCTGATTTGATTTTTAACGCAGTGCAAGGCCCGATACCATTAATAATACACTTTTCAATTGAGTACAGGCCTTTTCTTACTTAGACGTCAGAGAAACGTGTTTATTTGGTGTAAAAACATTATACCTATATATACAAATTGATGTCCGAGATCATTTTCCATTTTCCTTCCACTGAAAGTTTTTTAATTATCTGCTCTGGAATTGGGTGATTTGTTTTGTTTTACTTATTTCAAGGAGAGATAATTCATGCGAAAAGTATATAAGATCCATTGTTCTTATCTTCATTAGCTTACTTCCACTTTAGTATTTGTAGTAAGTTAAAAAAGGAATGTCTATTATTTCTTCCTTTCCTTAAATTGGGACTTTATTGAAGAAAAGGGTTTAAAAAATGGTAAATGATTTCAAAAATGGTATATCTTTATAGAATGTAAAATTCTTCTTTTTAAATTAATAAAAAGGCAACAGAAATATTTAATGGTGTTAAATGTTGTTTTTTGGAGTTTTTTTATGAAAATGTGCAAAAATATACAAAAAAACATTACAAAAGAAAAACAATTTTTTCAGACAGAAGTTTTCTGCCCTTGAAATAACCCCAAATAAGAAAAAAATCAAATTCACGGGGAGAAAAATCAGAAAATGAGATCGGCGACCCTTAGGTATTTTTCGCTTTAAATATTTATTCTAACATTATGTCAAGATTAAAGACTATATATTGAACATAATTTATTCTGCCTATATATACCAAACGTATATTCTTAAGTGCCCTAAACTAAAATATATTGTCGCAATATAAACAAATAACATATGAGTTAAATAACGTTTATATCATTTGTGTAAATGATACTCTTTGATCAAAACAAAACTAAATAAAAATGTCGAAACGTTACACTTTAACTAAAATTAGGTAAAAAGCGTCGTCCCTCGTCAAAATGTACAATAGTGTTCGCATAAATGGCAATGAATTGTACCATGTGCGTGTATCAAGTAGGAAAAGTACATATGTGTGCTCCCGTCTCACTAGGTGTTTCCATCAAAATATTAAAACATAAATTTTAGTAAAATTCAGACAAAAGCAACCCTACCGCTTCTGCAACGAAAACTCCACCGCTTCTGCGAAAGTTATGGCCAGTGTGATTTTATAAATCCGTCGAAATATTTATATTTTTCACCAAAATAAAATATTTTAATTTTGATGTTCATTGCTAATTGTTCTGACAAAGTTTTTTGCATAATTTGTTATGAGCAATTGATTGTGATTGTTTTACTTTCATTAGGGATTTTTCAACATTTGTGAGAATTTGGTTGAAAATCTTTTGATGCATACTGTTTTTTTTATAAACGAAACATTTTTTTGGTTATAAAGTGTTTTTTTTTAATGTTTTAGATGTGTTATCAAATGCTTGAAAATTTATTGAATTCCAATGATTGTTTTGTTCAGCTTAACCTCAAGTATTTCAAATTTCATTTAAACAATGTTAGAGCGTATTATGGATGTCCATTCCAAAAGTGTTTTCCTGCTGTAATTTTCTGTTTCAGACAATCTGACGTTAGAATATATTCATCAAGTAAGTAGCAGCTATCTATTGTACATGTGTAATTTCATATTTTCTGCTTTAAAGCAAATACTAACAATCACTATTGTACTCTTCCATGCACACATTTCTGTCCTTACCTTGAAATACCTTTCACTTATTTCTTAATCACCTCCATGAAAGTTAAGGTCATTCAGATCAAATACTAAAGATTCTAATTTCATGTCCGTTCCATAAATTTTAAACGGTTTTAGAATTACTTTGCACAAATAATGACCACTATGTCATTATGCTACAACCAGGTGAATACGCATGGGTCAAAATTAATGTATGCACATTTCGCGTCCACTTCGATTAGGAAAGTGCCACAAATTATCACCATTACGACATGACGTACAGAGCACAAAATTCATTTGAACTTCATACTCCGTTCGTTATTCAAGTAGAAAATGAAAGAAATCTCTTAAAGCATTTTTGTAAATTTCAATTTATGAAACATGTTCAATTCACAAAGAATTACCACATGGGTCACATGACTTAATGGAATTTTAGAAGTTAAAGTCTTATTTCGTCAGTTAAGAAGGTCGAGTGTTGTATGTTTTGTAGACAACTGCTTATCAACATCGAAATTGGCCGCGTTTCAGGGACTAGTTAGACTGCTAGACTCATAAAACAAAGCTAAAAATATTGTATAATAAACAGAAACATAAAAACATTGAGTTTAAACGTTTTAGTCTGGTTTAATTAATATAAACCGTAGTATTTTATCAAAGTTAAAATTACTGGAGGTCGCTTGATCATAATCACCCAACTCTCGAAAGAAGTCATGGTAAATTACCATGCACAGCGTCCGTCGGTAAATAGATACGTTAGTCTGTCGGTCCGTAGACGCCACGTTGTCCAACCAATCACTAGAGACCGCTATGGCATAGTGTCCTCACGGAGATTGGTTATTAAAAACTGTTACATGCTTATATTGAATTTAGGGTCAGTTAGTCAAAGATAAAGGTGATATTTGCCTTGATCAAAAAAGGGTAGTCTGGCTAATAAGTAGTGAATTCATCTATTGTTCCTAAAATCCAGTAAGAATGATGTCCATGACTGCGTTCACAATATCACAGCCGAGATGTGACCGAAACAAGAGAAAAACAAACAAACAAACTGTCTTGTCATATTATAATCATTCAAAGTCAGAAAGCAATTTTCTAAAACAAACTTGTGACAGGCCCCACCAAACCAAGCTTGAACCATTTTCAATTGTGTCGTTCTGGACGTTCTTTGTGGATTCTATTTTTCTCTATTCAATGGTATATCTTTTTTACTAAGCGCATATTTTAAAGCTGCACGCCTCCAGATGAGCGAAAATATTTTAATAAAACCAAACCTTAGAAAAATGTACTAATATTTAGGAAAAGTGTAAAGATTCAAAGTTCTAGTAATAATTTACATGTTATGTGCGATTAATGACCGATTTTTCAGTATTTATAACTATATTTCTACTGCGTTACTAACGCAGTAAGTGTTGTTTTTTTGCATATTTTGTCCTCTTTTTAGTAATTTACGTGGGTTGTAAGTGCCATAGATATTGTGTAAATTGCTTCCTTTTGGTTATTTCACTGAATAAAACTTTAAAACATGTTTTCAAAATTTTCATGAAAATTAGCATGAATCTGGAGGCGTGCCGCTTTAAATGCATAATCATTTGAAAATGAAAGGAATATATATGTGAAGCCTCGTTTATCTGATGATCATTTTTGGAGAGATTTTATGCAATGCATGTTGAAGACTCTTCTTTCAATTCTTTAAAAGTCTATTTGGCGTTAATATTTAACTGTTTTCGTCATATCGATATTTCAGATTTCGTGCGCTTTATTGCTTTCTAGTGTTTTTCTTGTTCTTCGTGTATGCTCTTCTTGCAAATAATACACTTATTAACATTTTTCAATAACAAATGTATTTAATGAGACAAAATACAAAATCAGTTGATACAATATACGAAGCAAAATAAAGAAGATAAATAAATAAATGAGGTGACCGTAGGGGCCTGACGCTAACTTGACTTTTTCTTCTTTTTTTCCTTTCTTTTTTTTGAAATACGATAAAGAATATGCGGCAACTCAGAAACTTAGAATAATTTATAATCACAAATACGTTATCTAGAATTTCACAATAAAAACAAAATGATTATTTTATTTTCAATGTTTCCCTTTCTTGTGCAGTCAAATACCAGTTACTAAATTTCTCTATTCATGAATTAAAGAACAAAAGTTCGGGTTACCAGCCACCACAATTTTGTAATGGCATATTATCAAACAAACCAAATAACTATATAATCTGGCAAAAATGTGGATTGTAAAAGATCGAATGATACTACTCTTTCGAGTTTCATTTAAACAATAGCCAATCTTGACAAATTAAATGTACATACATGATCAAAAATAGCAGCATAGCAATGTTTTGTAATACATTTATTTTCAACATCGTTTTAAGACACATTTGACTTGCAAAGGTAATACAACGTTTAATCTCAAAAATCAGACTAGCATATGTCTGTTAACACGAATTAATAAACATAACATTGACTAAACAGTGTACGAGAGGTTCCCAACTTATTTTTGAACAAAAAGGAAACTTCGAAACACTCATTTATTGCAGTAAATGTTCAATATGAGACCCATGACAGTTGTAAATCATCCTTCAACGCATTGGCCACAATTTTAAAGTCTTATTTATAGTTTATTGGTCAAAATTGCGCCACTTGTCCTTCAGTGCCCTTTTGCAGCATCAGGTTGGTAAAACAAGTTACAGTAATTTGACGGTCTTTCAGAAATGAAAGCATTCTTTTAGATGAGTGGCTAGATGCAGTGTCCTTGATGAATGTTATTGCTTTTGTCCGTAAACTGTTACTTTAAACGCCATCACCTCATAAACTGATTAGTCAATTTCACCCAAACTTCACAGGAATGATCCCTAGGTATTCAACTTTAAAGATTGTTCAGAGAACTTAATTCCAAGCAGAACTTAAAATATCTTCATTTAGAAAACCGAAAGAGCTAGAGCTTAGATATTAAGCATGAAACATCTTCTAGTGGGTTTAGATACTAAGCATGAAATATCTTCTAGTGAGTGTCTATCAAGTTTGTTCAAATAAAGGCCCTGGGGTCAGAATTGGTCCCTCCCAGGGGTGGGGGTCATTGTTTTTCCCTATATGTATATAGTAAAAACTTTAAAATCTTCCTAATAAAACCCACAAAGAGCTAGAGCTTAGATATTTATCATATCATGAAACATCTATGAATGGGTGTCTTCCAAGTTTGTTCAAATAAAAGCCACTTGTTTAAAATTGGCCTTGGCCAAGACGCCTATATGCAGATGAGCGATTTCAGGGCCATCATGACCCTTTTGTCTAATATAACATACCTTTCTTCGCCCATAACTTCCGCCTATGTAAAATAAAGCCTCATCCGAAGTGACAAAATTTGTCCACTGATTGCATTTAATTTTAGATAAAGCTTTCAAGATCTGGTCCTGCGCTTCTTCATTTTTGCCAAGTTAAGTTGATTAACTTTGCACTTGTCCGTTATTTTGGTTTCAGAATTTTATTGATCATGTTATAAATAGTTCCCTTTGATATACCCAATCTTGAAGCCATTTCTCTTAGAACAGGCGGGTTCAATTTGGCGATGAAACGGCCAACCTTCCTTTTGACGTCAGGTGAAGCCTCCGTTGGCCGTTTTGTTAATGCCCCCCATGTAACATTTGGAGAAGTGGCACTGCATTGTAACCCTATTTGGTAACGAATATTCCTGATGGAGCCTGAAGAAATGCCATAACCCATAAATTCAAGTTCCTTTTGAATTTTCTGCACTTTCTGTAGTGCGGGTTAGTCTCCAAAAGCCCTAAAATTATACCTTCAACTTTGTCGCTAATTTTAGTACGTACCATTTTCTCAATCGAGCTAAAGTACATATAAATGTATACATAGGTTAAAACAGAACTGATAATACATAACAGCAACGCTAAATCCATGCATGTGTCTTACAATGCACGGATTTTTTTTGTTCAAAAATAAGTTGGGCGCCTCTCGTATAAGTAATATAACACTGGGGTAGTGCGTCTAGTAAGGACGGCTTATGCTAATTCCTGAAATAATAAATCCACAAACTTAAAAGACTGATGTATCTTAATTTATTAATAAAGTTCTTTTGAAAGTAACAGTGAGCAAATGTGTACAATCAATATGTATAATTATATCAAATTTTGCCTTGAAAAGATAAACAATAATTAATTTATTGATTACTTTAATTTGATACTGGCACTAGCCGTTCAATTGCGTTTAAGGTGTCGTTCAGTCGAACAGATGTCTCAGCCCTAATAGTGTTAATTTAGACCATAATTTGGTTTATTAATAAACACGTATTATTGTTCCTGTTACATGTTCCAAGTGGGTCCTAACTGATTGTAGTATTGGCAACTCAAAAGTGTGCAACCAATACTAATGCAAAAGATGCAGATATGCGGCCGATTTAAACACAGTTCCATAATTGAGTCTTGGGGATTCTTATTTTTTTACTTTGACTATGATTTCGCACACGTGGTAGGCCTGACACAACAATTCAGAACGACAGGGGCCCAAAGAAGTATGTTTTTGCTTTCAGTTTTCCAGTCGGACCTACAATAAACGTAAAAAAACTGTATGGAGCGTAGCCGGGTTAAGTGGGGATCAGTCACCTGATATAAGACAATATAAGACAAAAAATGTGAATTTGTTATTGTTGGCTTTACTAAATAAAAAAAGGATTTTGAAAATTAAAGATTGGTATACTAATAAGATTAGAGAACTGAAACTTCAAGCCATTTAATTGTTCCAGAATTTTCATTGAAAATTAAATTTGAGAGATGGAGAGATAGAATTAGCGCCGTAGAAGAAAGTATTCAATGTAACAGTTGTGATTTGACTGAAATTGTTTTTAAGGAGAGTGCAGTCATCTTGATATATGGGACAGTTAAGGAAATAGTGTTCTGTATTTTCGATTATACCACATATACAAAAAATGTTTTATTTTGAAAACAGATGTTCTTTCAGAGAGCTGGAATGTGTTCCTAATCGTGTATGTAATATTTGATATATCTTCTTGAACCTACATAGTAGTGAGCTGGGACTTTTTGGACATCTTCATTTAGTCTTTTTTGAAAATTGCAAGCAATGGTGAATTTCTTAGTTCGACTGTGTTGGGAACCATAGAATAAAGATATTGTAGAGGAAGATGATTGAACATTTAATATAGCAGAATTTGTCTTAGTTTGTAGAGTCTTACTTTTAAGGGTTGTAAAGACGTATCTTCATAAAAATTTGAGAAAGAAACATGTTTCGTTATAGTAGTTATTATTCTTCAGGCCTGAAGCTGTTTTTTTTCTAGTTCTAATTCATCTTGATAGGCAATTTTATCCTAGACTACATCTGAGTATTCAAGAAGACGCCGGATAAAAGAAAGATATATAGTTTCGAGTGACCTGCGATCAGTGATGAATTTTAAAGTCTTCATAATATTAAGTCGTTGCCATGCCTTTTTGATATATTCAGTATATGGGTATACCAGGTTCCTTCAGATGAAAAAGTTACTCCAAGTATTTGTGAGTAGTCACCTCATTTATTTGTATTCCGCTCATACAAAGGGGAGGATGAACAGGTTTATTAACCTTACGTAAATAAATGACAGATTCAGTTTTATTTGGATTGAAACTAGCAAACAATTTGTTTGCCATTAGTACTTTTTTCGAGATCTTAGTTATGTGTTGTAGCTGCGGTAGTTGGGTTGTCAACGGTATTAATATACAAATTGTATCATCTGTAAGAATCTGATATAATGATTTGTGTCATGGAAAATATCGTTTATATAGATTAGGAAAAGGAGTGGACCTAAGACCCTTGTGGCACCCCAGCTTTGATAGAAGCCATTTGTGATGAGCCGCAAGAACTACTTTTTGTTTTCTTTCAAAATGGTAATTGCCAAAACCAAGTTAATAACACACCATTTATTCAAGTGGACGCAAGCTAAAATTAAGACCTTTGTGACAAACACGATCAAAAGCTTTGGATATATCACAGAAAGCAGCTCTTACTTCTTTGCCATCATCAAGGGCTTTACAAAAATGTGTTTTATAAAAAAAACAAGTTGATTGGTTGAGGAGTAATTTGGAACAAAACTAGATTGCAAATTATTGTGTTATTGTGAGACAAAGAATATTAAAAAATGTTTATGTATAATTTGTTTCTAAAGTTTAACCAACTGTGCTAAGGAGTGCATAGGTCCATACAATGTAGTTAGAAACCATTATTGGCTCACGTTTCTTGTATACTGCACTTTCTTCGGCAAGCTTCCATTTTGGCGGGACAATTGAATTTCTTATTGAATTATTAAAAAGATGACAGAGAGATACAGCAAGTTTTCCTGACGGTTCCTTTAAAATTCTGTAATTAATATTATCAGGCCCTATGCTTTGACTACATTTAGTGTTTTTAAAGTGTCGTGAACCTCTTCGTATGTAATATGTATTGTGTCAAGGTTATTATTGTTATTTTTGATAAATATTAGAAAGAGTGATAGGCTAATTCTTTTCATCAAGTGAGGAATGATAGGGAACAAAAATATTAAGTAAGTCTGCCTTTTCAGTGTCAACAACTTGCCACTATCATTACTTTAACATAACTATTTACTGCTGGTCTTATAAATTGTTTGAGGATTTTCCGGTATTCAGATGTGTTTAATTTTTGACTTCTTAATTCTTTCGACAATTTCTTGTTATATTCAGATTTAGCATTTTTAAGTAAATAAGTTGTTGCAGTCCTACGCATAAACCCAAGATTTCCAGTTTCCCCTCCCCCAAATTTCCTATCTCTGACCAGTGATGAGCATTTAATTATAATTACATGGCTTGTCACAGTATCACTGGTAGCAGCACCCTAGAATGTTTTATGACCCTATCGAGTTTCAAGAATGTATCATGTAAAAAACTGGGGGATATAGAGAACATTTTAGAAATAAGGAAAACGAGTTAAAAACAAAAAAGATTAGATTACATTAAAAAAAGTTTTTAATCACTTACAACTCACAATGAAAATTACGAACGCGTCCTGGTGCCAATTCATAATGTTCTATAAAAAAAATAAACTCCTACGTATACGTAGGAGATAAAAAGCCTAATTAGGAGTTTATAACTCCTACGTGGGACTTTTAAACTCCTACAGAGGACTTTATAACTCCTACGTAGGAGATAAAAAAAGCCTAATTAGGACTTTATAACTCCTACATAGGACTTTGTAACTCCTACGTAGGATACATATCAAAGTACTGAAAGCACGGACATGTATGCAAGAGTATAACTTAAGATAGCATATTATGTAGGAAAATAAATTATATGAGCCGCGCCATGACAAAACCAACATAGTGCATTTGCAACCAGCATGGATCCAGACCAGCCTGCGCATCCGCGCAGTCTGATCAGGATCCATGCTGTTGCTTACAAACCCTATTACAAGTAGAGAAACTGATAGCGAATAGCATGATCAGACTGCGCGGATGCACGGCTCATTTGTGTCAAGTTGTAATTGTGGCAAGCCTCTTTAGTAAATACCTTTAGTCTGTAGCCAGAGATGATTTTGTCATTCTCTGCATATATTAAACGATGATTCTGTATTATGTACGTTTAGTTATAATTATTATACACATGCACACATAATGTTTGGGTTAAACTTTGTTCAAAGTAGGATATACAATGTAATTCATTATGCATAATGCTCCGCAAACCGTTATCTTCTTAAACTTTAAGGAGCAGGAACAAGACACTTCACTACTCCCCTGCCCCCTATAAGGAATTAATAATTTGAAACGGCCGAAAATGGATAAATTGCTCGTTTTGTTCAGCTAGTTCGTATGGAAAACGTAATTGTTAAAGCCTTTTAAAATTTTGATATCTATGCTTGTTGTCGAGTAAGTTTTTTTTCGAATAGCTGTTAAGCAATTTTTCGGGATACATCGCCAATGCTTACAGACACCTCACCCTAAGACACTGTACACTCTAGAAACCTGAGACACTTTATTAAAAGGTGAAGTGTGGTGGCATGGCCGTGTGACTAGTAGCCTAATGATCGCTAGGCGCATATGGGTTCAAACATCGTTAGGCGCTAGCCGTTGTTTCCTTGAGCAAGAAACTTTACACTCATTTCTAAGTACGTACTCAGGTTGGTTCCCAAGGAAGGGATTCGAAAGTGTGTCTATACGCTTATAGCTTCCTACACAATCAAACTTAAATAGATTCTGTATGAACCAAAGGTGAAATGTCCTCTATATTTAAGATTTGAAATTTCGGCCGGGGGGGGGGGGGTGATTATCTTGATCCTTCGCCGATATACCGGTCCGGAATGTTGAGATTTGCAAAGCAATCTGTATGCATTTCTTATAAAGTCATAAAGTCCTACAAACTCCTAACTCCTACGTAGGAGTTATAAAGTCCTACGTAGGAGTTAAAAAGTCCTACGTAGGAGTTTGAAAGTCCTATGTAGGAGTTACAAACTCCTAATTAGCCTTTTTATCTCCTACGTAGGAGTTTATATTTTTATAGAACATTATGAATTGGCACCAGGACGCTTCCGTAGAAAATACTTGTGTAAATTAATTTCATATTAAAGGCATATTATGCCTCAGTGATTTATATTATTTTCCTTTTTGAGAGGGGGCAAAATAATGTTTAGTATATATTAATGGATTCAAAGCATTGTTTATGCTTGTACAAAAAAAGAAATTTAAAAAAGGTAGTAAAATATAAAGAAGTATTTTAACTTTAATACAAAATCACTTTAACTATATACTAATTGCCAAAGAACAGAAAAGAAAGATAAATTTGATGACCTTTAACCTTTTCCCTTATATAAGCGTGTTTCGACGGCTTTTTGTCACCCCCCTCCCCCCTTTGAGGCCTCAAACAGTGAAAAAATGTCCTATTTAGACCCCAAACACTGTTTTTCGTTTGAGAAATGTTGTTAAAAAAGTGACCATTTTTTCGGCGCCGTCCCCCATCCAAATAATACATCAGGGAGTTGCCAGAAGGGGGATGTGCCCCCTTCTGTTTTGGGGGGTTTGAAGGGGGCGGAGTCCCCCGCATCGCCAAGAAAAATTTGGACTTGTGAGAGGCTGTAAATAACCCCAGATTGATCATAAGGTAACGTGTAACCAACGCTGAAAAGCATTTGACTCTATCTCAATCCATTGAGAAGTTGCAGCACTTTGAAATCAATTTTGATGGAAAAAATCAACGCAAAATAGTGATTTTTGGCAATTTTGAGATGTCCCCTCGTTGCCATGGTAACAGAAAATTTAAGCCTGAGCATGTTGTTGCAAGGACAATGGTCCAGTCAGCATTTGTGCCAAGTTTGATTTGTGTTGAAGCAGTTTTTATAGTATTATAGCAATTTGAACTTGTAACGGGAGACTTTTCAATGAAAACAGCCATTTTTCACAAAATGCTCATGAAGTAATGGGTTAATGAAAAAAATAAAAAAATCTACAAAACAACAATTTTTCTTCAAATTTATATGACAGGCCATGTTTAAACATGAAAAAACGCGATTTAGGGTAATTTCAAGTATTTTCATCATTTTCAGTTAACCCATTACTTCATATACACGCCTTTTAACGCCTTTTTCACCCCCCCCCCCTTTTTTGTTGTCTCAAATGATGAAAAAATGCCTTATTTAGGCCCCAAACACTTGTTTTTGTTTGAGAAATGTTGTTAAAAAAATTGACCTCTTTTTCGGCGCGGCCCCCCAACCAAAAGACACATCAGGGGGTTGCCAGAAGGGGGATGTGCCCCCTTCTGTTTTTTGGGGTTTGAAGGGGGGCGGAGTCCCCCGCATCGCCAAGAAAAGTTTGGACTTGTGAGAGGCTGTAAATGACCCCAGATTGATCATAAGGTAACGTGTAACCAACGCTGAAAAGCATTTGACTCTATCTCAATCCATTGAGAAGTTGCAGCACTTTGAAATCAATTTTGATGGAAAAAATCAACGCAAAATAGTGATTTTTGGCAATTTTGAGATGTCCCCTCGTTGCCATGGTAACAGAAAATTTAAGCCTGAGCATGTTGTTGCAAGGACAATGGTCCAGTCAACATTTGTGCCAAGTTTGATTAGTGTTGAAGCAGTTTTTATAGTATTATAGCAATTTGAACTTGTAACGGGAGACTTTTCAATGAAAACAGCCATTTTTCACAAAATGCTCATGAAGTAATGGGTTAAGTTATATAACTGTGTTTTTTAATTTAACTGAGTTCACATGGGAAAACATTTTTTGAAATATTGTTACTGACAAGAATCTGAGCCGTGGCATTTGTGTTTAACAAACACTTTGTTGTTGTGATAATGAAATAAATATTGTCTGCATAGGTATGAATATTATCATTTTATTGAGAAATCAAGTTATATGAAGCTGCATCACGCCTCATATTCTCAAAATTACATTGTTCGTATTAAACAGTGAAAAGATCAGATTCATAGTTCACTGATATATTTCTATATACCACCGAAAAGCATGTAATAAATGCAATATCAATAATAGTAAAACAAAAACACATATTCTTAAAGATGTTCTCGACAATATTGAGTTGATACTGATCAAAAATTATTATAACTGTATTTGTACATCATAATTTATTTTGATATGGAATTATTTAATGACTAATTTATGACACTTGAGGATACGCAGGCTATGCTATAGAAATGTACTATTATGACAGTTAAGGATGCACAGGCTATATATATATTTTTTTATTATGTTTATGTAGATGTAGTTTATCACTAAAATATGCAATTTCTTTGTTTAGTTTTATGTTTATATTAAGATATGTTTTAAAAATTTTGAAATTATGTTTCTTTGTTTAATTTTGAAAAATATATGGTTTCATAAGGAATATTATGAAATTATAACATTCTGATTTTTCTCATTAATACCAAAAACTGACAACCTCTAATCTTAATGTTTTTCAGCCAGATAATTAACCAGTTTTTTTCCCATTAAATGCTTTACTACATTACTTTCACAGAACATGTGTTCTAGGGTTTAAATGTGTATATTGCAAAAATAATACAAAATTCGAATCTGCTATTTTACATTGGAACAATAGCTTGTTTGTTGGAAGAAATCGCATCAGATATTTATATTGGAAACGTTTTAGTTTTGTATCTACTGTCACTTTTTATGCTCCCCGAAAAATTCGGGAGAGCATATAGTCGCCGCCTTGTCCGTCCGTCTGTCCGTCCGCACTCACAGGACAGTAATTATGTGGCTAGAGGGACTAGCCTAATACATGTATGTAACTGTTCTTTCTCTTTGATGTCATTCATTCCGTAATGCTTTTATGTGGCTATTTTCTTTTGTGTGGTTAAAAAGAACAATAGAGAGAACAATAGAGTAGCCACATTATTACTCTCCTGTTAGAACATCCGTTTGGACTTATGTCCGTCCGTCCGAGCAAACATTTTGGGTATAAGGGCTATACATGTATAACAGTAAAGAGAACAAAAGAGAACAATAGGTTCATTCCGTGATCAAAGGGTTTATGGGCTAGTAGCCCTTAAGAAAAGAAAAAAAAAACAACAAAGAAAATAGCCCCTAAACCTAAAATGTTGGAATACCTTCCGTCCGTCCGTCCGTCCGCTTTTCTTGTCCGGGACATAACTTTGAAACAACAAGAGGTATCAACATGAAACTTTGTAGGTAGATATATCTCATTGAGTAGGTGTGCAGTGCACAAAAACCGTAACTCTACCTTGCCTAATTTTTGAATGATTCCCCTTTGTTTATTTAACACTTTGAACATTGTCCGGGTCATAACTCTAAAACTATAAGAGGTATCAACATGAAACTTTGTAGGTAGATAGATCTCATTGAGTAAGTGTGCAATGCATAAGAACCGTAACTCTGCCCTGCCTCTGTTTTTATTTATTCCCCTTTGTTTATTTTCACACTTTGAACTTTGTCCTGGACATAACTCTAAAACTATAAGAGGTATCAACATGAAACTTTGTAGGTAGATAGATCTCATTGTGTAGAAGTACAGTGCTAAAGAATCATTACTCTGTAGATAGAGAAGATAGGTAGATAGATCTCATTTAGTAGGTTTACACTGTCTTGCCTACTTTTGGAGTTATTGTCCTTTGTTCATTTTGACACTTTGAACTTTGTCCGGGACGTTACTCTAAAATTATAAGAGATATCAACATGAAACTTTGTAGATAGATAGGTCTCATTGGGTAGAAGTGCAGTGCTAAAGAATCATTACTCTGCCTTGCCTTATTTTGAAGTTATTGCCCTTTGTTTATTTTTACTTTTTGACTTTTGTCCGGGACATAATTCTAAAACTATTAAATATATCAACATGAAACTTTGTAGGTAGCTAGATATCATTGGATAGAACTGCAATGCTAAAAGAACCTAAACAAAGCCTTGTCTAATTTTGGAGTTATTGCCCTTTGTTCATTTTTACACTTTGAATCTTACCCGGGTCATAACTCTGAAACTACAAGAGATATCATCAGGAAACTTTATAGATAGATAGATCTCATTGAAAAGAAGTACAGTGCAAAAAAACATAAATCCGCCTTGCCTAATTTTGGAGTTTTTGCCCTTTGTTCATTTTTTAGCTCGACTTTTTTTTTTGAAAAAAGAAAGAGTAGAGGTATTGTTATAGTCAGGTCGGCGTTCCCGTATCCGTTGCCGTTGCCGTCCGCAAACTTGTACCTGGATCATAACTTTTTTATTTCTTGGTGTATTGTCTTCATACTTGGCCACAACAACCCTTGGGACAAGACCTTTCAGTAGACCACACTAACCTTGACCTTCATCCATAAATGACCTTGACCTTCAAGGTTAAAAGTCCAATTTTTGCTTGTTCATGCTGTTATTGGCTGTAACTTTGTTATTTTTGAATGGATTGTCTTCAAACTTGAACATAATAATCTTTAAGGATATCCCTTAAAAATAACTAGCCAGACCTTGACCTTCACTCATAAATGACCTTGACTTTGAAGGTCAAATTATTTAAATTTTCATTTTTTTGGCTTTTATTGGCTGTAACTTTGTTAATTTTGAATGGATTGTCTTGAAACTTGAACATAATAATCTTCAAAGATTACTGTTAAAAATATACCGAAAGACCTTGACCTTCACTCATTAATGACATTGTCTTTGAAGGTCAAATTATTGAAATTTTCATTGTTTTGGCGGTAACTGACTGTAACTTTGCTATTATTGAAGGGATCAACTTGAACATTCTTAAGGACCAGACCTTGTTGTTTATCAAACTCAAATTTGCTTGGGCTCTTTAATGACCTTGACCTTGAAGGTTAAATTACTGAATTTTCTCAGATTTGTGCATTAAATGACCATAATTATATATTTATTGGTGTGTGTGTGTGTCTATATATATATATATATATATATATATATATATATATATATATATATATTTACAACAACAACAACAACTAGAATTGCGTCATTGTTTCTATTTATAGAATTCCGTCATTGTTTCTATCTATAGAATTGGGTCATTGTTTCTATTTATAGAATTGCGTCATTCTTTCTATTTTTAGAAATTGCGTCATTGTTTTTATTTTTAGAAATTGCGTCATTGTTGCTATTTTTAGAAATTGCGTCATTGTTTCTATTTTTAGAAATTGCGTCATTGTTTCTATTTTTAGAAATTGCGTCATTTTTTCTATTTTTTAGAAATTGCATCATTGTTGCTATTTTTAGAAATTGCGTCATTTTTTCTATTTTTAGAAATTGCGTCATTGTTGCTATTTTTAGAAATTGCGTCATTTTTTCTATTTTTACAAATTGCATCATTTTTCTATTTTTAGAAATTGCGTCATTTTTCCTATTTTTTAGAATTTGCGTCATTTTTTCTATTTTTAGAAATTGCATCATTGTTGCTATTTTTAGAAATTGCGTCATTTTTTCTATTTTTAGAAATTGCGTCATTTTTTTATATTTTTAGAAATTGTGTCATTTTTTCTATTTTTAGAAATTGCGTCATTGTTGCTATTTTTAGAAATTGCTCCATTGTTTCTATTTATAGAAATTGCGTCATTGTTGCTATTTTTAGAAATTGCGTCATTGTGGCTATTTTTAGAAATTGCGTCATTTTTTCTATTTTTAGAAATTGCGTCATTGTTGCTATTTTTAGAAATTGCATCATTGTTGCTATTTTTAGAAATTGCGTCTATGTTGCTATTTTTAGAAATTGCGTCATGTTGCTATTTTATATTTTAAGAAATTGCGTCATGTTGCTATTTTAAGAAATTGCGTAATGTTGCTATTTTTAGAAATTTGCTTAATGTTTTTATTCATATATATATACAAAATATATAAACAAAACTTATGTGACAAGACAGACCAACTAATTTATAAAAAGGAAACATTAAGATATGTTCAAACCTTTCTATGTTTGCGTTTAGAAAAAGTAAAAAGTCGAGCGTTGCCCCCGCCCGGCGGTGGCTCTTGTTATACTTTCCTGTGTCCAAAACCTTCTCGGGGAGCATCACTCGGTTCAACCGGTTCTTGTTTTGGGAGTTTATAACTGACCTGACTGGTTTATTTAAAAAGATAGACTGCCATTTGTTTCCTACTTTATGATTTTATATCATACGCTCTTTTCCTGTTCCTTATACATTTTCTTATTTCATAATGCATCTATGGAGGGATTGGTTGATTGTTCAGCTGTATATCATATAGAGATGATATTTTAAATTTCACTGAGTGGACACCATATGCAATATTTTCACGAGAGGCGTAGCCATTATTGAAAATATAATAGCTGGTGTTCACGAGTGAAATATATATTCAATCTTACATGCAAAACAAACAAATTTTCTATTTATGTCATGCTTTTTTGCAATTTTAAGTCATTTTTACTTGTTTTGCCGCATAACGTCATGCAATTTCCTACGCAGTGATCTCCCCTTATCAGTACAATCTACAAAAGGAAGTAATCACTGTGAGGATTTTGAACGTCATAGTGTTCTTCTCGACGTCGTCACATCATGACGTCACAGTACCAATGTTGAAATCCAGTTTTGTAAAATTTGTCGAATTTTGTTACATCTTTAACACAATGTATTTACAGTTATTTACTTGCTTCTCCTAAGAAGCAAAATTTACAAAGGACGGAATTTATTCCAGTTGATAATTCTTTTTAGATATTAAACATTATTTTCATCCGCATTCAAATAAAGTCCAGCTACAGTGAAAAATATCAAATATATTTTCACTGTGAAAAATTTCAAATATGATTTCATTCCACTGCAAAACATGTAATAAAGTATATGTAGTTTATTTGGTGTTTTTGACTTTAATATTTTGTAAAAACATTATTATTTTTATGTGTCGGTAATGCCTTCCTTTGCCAGGGAATTTTTAATGCTGTTTGGTATTAAGAGATTAATACACGGCAGAGTAGATTCGGAAGGTGATAATCGGCCGCAAAATGAACTTATTAAGAAATATATTATAATAAGATCTCAACAAACTTTCAACATTTTCTTTGGAGTGTCTGTATATTTATGCCTAAAGTAATGTACCAGTAAAGCTTGAGAGTCTCGATATGTCCTTTATTGTGTTGGCGGGATGTGAAATCCAACCAAAACAAATATTCGGCTGTAGCAATTTGCCTGATAAATTTCTGTGAAAATGGATTACTTATTTAATTTATTTATTTTCTATAAGAAAGTAACTTTTATTCAAAAGATATTTTACTTCGAAACTATAATGCCCAAAACTTGTAAATAGGATAATCTTAATGTCCTCTTAAATAAATTATAACCCTTAGCGTAAAGATTACTCCAATTATTGGGGTTTCTTATTATATGTTAACTTGCATTAAAAAAACATATGAATCTAAGAGCTTATACTAGGCAATACTAAAGACATTTACAAAACTAACGGAACTCATGACCCTAAAAGAGGCCATCAGTACAGAGCTAGGTCACGTACATACATACTGAACATTTTGCTGACTTAGGTGGCTCATTTGTACAAATACATCATATATCTAATAGTAATCTGAACTGTTCCAAATTCACAGCTGAGCAAACCATTTCATAAGTTTATCAGATAAAGGGTGAAATAGACTAAAGACTTAGTAATTATACTTTGGTACATGTATATGGAGAGCTACTAGATATATGCTTGTGGAAGATTTTATTTATCTATGCCATGAAGGTCTCAAAGTAGACCTCTTCGTGTTTACTATGTCAAATAATTAATAAAGATTAACAGTGAAAATTTATATAATTTAACAAAGCCCATTTTCATAACACCATCTCATTAGATATTGAGAAATTGCTACACATTTGTTTCCTTGAGTAAGACATTTTCACGCATTGCTTCGTAATCACTTCATCAAATTCTGGAAACAAAGTGATCCCTCGGAAGCATTAATCACAACAAAATTACAGAAGAATTGCAGACTCGGTTTGATTGAGTCTGTACATGAGGGATAATGAATAAGTGCAACATCCCTCACGCCCCCTAGCACCGGCTAGACTTGTATTACGGAGCTTATAGCTCTGTGGTTTCAGGGACGGTTTCGAGATTGGATCCATATTTTCTACACAATCAAACTAAAATAAATTATTTATAAAATGAATTAAAGTTTCCCCATAGAAATATATTTGAAAAGCTCTTATACTCGTCGATTAATGGTGTTAAACCTGTGTAACAATTCAGTACTATATATAAAAAATCACATTTTCCGGCGTTACCGCGAAGCACTATTCACGAACATCGGCGTTACTCATAAAAACGGCTTGAATCACATTTTATCAGCGTATTTACATTTTTCTATGCCACCAGAAGTTTAGTAAATGTCACTTCCCTACCGAAAATCGAAATTATATGGTATAATATGCATTGATGTACTTCTATTATTCAATCATTTATTTGTTTTCTTTTAATTCCTTATCAGTTACAAATTATTTATCTTTTTATTGATTAGCCTGTCCGTGCTCAGCCTTGTGCCCTCCGTGCTCTGCCTTGTGCCCTGTCCTGTTTTTGTTTGTGATCCGCCTGGGCTTCTTGCCGCTGGTTCTTGTTGCTGGGTTGCGTGGGGATTGCGTTCATTGAACGCCGCCTCTCCTTGTTGATCTTGTTTATCATATTTTCATATATTAATAGTCGACAAACAACCAAAATCACGCCCAAAACGGTGCCTAAAAATAGAAAAAATAAGAATCCCTAAAAGCCAAACACGGCAAAATTGATAATGTTGCAGGCTCGGTTTGATTGAGCCTGTTCATGGACGGTACTAAG
>NW_026858293.1:0-22764 GCF_026571515.1 Ruditapes philippinarum
TCTTTAACTTCGTTTGTCTGAGGTATAATGAAAATAACATTTATAAGTAACAATTTGTAGAAAAAATCCCACCTGTTGCTGGCATCTCTACATTTCCTTGTGGATAGGGAATGGTTTTGGCGATGCACAACTGACGATTCAAGCTTATAACAAAAACCATTGCAAGGAAGATGTGATTTATTAACGAAGTTTTCATTTCTCCAGCGGATCATTTATAGCAAGTTGATCTTCTTTGTCAATTTAGATTCTGAAAAAGAGTTATAAGCTGTTTTTATTGTTGTATATGAATATTAGATTATTATTTTAGATACACATTGTACATGGTATGGAAGTATCAAATGAAAAAGCATTGTTCACACACTATCCCAAAAAGTATTCCAAGCCCCATTTTCTAAATCATGAATACCCCCGAAGAATATACCTCTTCCCGGGAAAACTTCCCTTAAATAGCATAATAAAATGAGCTGCGTCACGACAAAACCAACATAGAGCGTTTGTGACCAGCATGGATCCAGACCATCCTGCGCATCCGCGCAGTATGATCAGGATCCATGCTGTTCGCTTACAAACTCTATAACAAGTAGAGAAACTGATAGCGAACAGCATTGATCCTGATCAGACTGCGCGGATGCGCAGGCTGGTCTGGATCCATGCTGGTAGCAAACCCATTATGTTGGTTTTGTCGTGACGCGGCTCAAATATTGAAATAGTTTCGCTCTCTCTATATATAATCTTGTTATCTGCCCCTGTGTGAGATAATAAACCAGATTATATATATGGAAATGATTTTTTTTTTGTATGTTAATATTTATGCTTCTGAAAACGGTAGATTTCCCAGTAAGAGGGTTTCATCGGGGGAGGGGGAGTGTCTGAAAAATACTTTCTTACGGAATGAATAATATTTAATACAAGAAGGCAACTTCCCCGAGACATTTGCGTATGCTTGTGAAACTGTGTAGACAATTCTCACGAACATTTGCCTTTTGAACTCTTACTATGTTATATGAATTTCACGTATTTGAATACAATCATTTTAATAATTTTCGGTTATCGTCCTGGAAATTTAATGTTAACAGTACAATATCAATATCATTTAAATCAGTGATTAAAAAAGTAATTTTTATTCACATAATCTACTGTATTCCTTTTGTGGCCTACAATAATAAAGAAAAAAAAAAACAAACAAACGAAAATCACGCGCTTCCCTACTTTCATATTCACGTAAAATATTCATTTTAAAACCACAACACATATTATTTATAGTTGCAAATAACAAATATCAAAATCTTTTATTTAATAAAATTTTTTTTTCAATAATAATGTCGAAAACAGAATGTTAATATAATTTCTTTGAATGCCAATAGACTTATTAGTGTAAAATATCTCTCTCTTATATATAACTTTGAAATCATTTCAAAGCAAAAAATATATATTTAGATATTTTACTTAAAAGTAGATCTAAAACTTAAAAAATCATTTTCCCTTTTTAAAAAAATCAATATCTACTGTACATTCAATAAAAATCAATGTTCCTTTAAATAGATATTCTTTACTTCCGGCACCATATTTCAGGTCGGTTTCAAGTCAGGATTATAAAATATCTACAACGAATTTGTAAAATATACTGGTTGGGGACCACCAAAACCGGACAACCACCAAACCCGGACGGCCCTGAGAGAAATAGAGTACTGCAGTTAGTTAAGAACATTGTAACATTAAAAAAATAATTATTTTTACACTTTTACTTTAATAATAAGCAAACACATGTAGAACTATAAACAGAATAAATATTTCTTCGTGTACCTTTAATACTGTCAATTTCTTTTATCTCAATGTTTCAACTATCTTTTTGTGTTATATTTTCTGTTATCTTTTCGTTACTATATTAAAAATTCGATCTATTTGTTTACATGACGTCAAAATGAAAGTACGTTTTCCCGTAAAAACTGGGTTAATAGTGACGTCACGATATATTAATAGTTAACAAAATACCGGGATATTCTGTGCCTGGTATGAATTAACAAAACGAGGTTGAAAATAACATAAACCGTTTTTGTAGATTAAAAAAAGTTCCCCTCGAGATATTTTTCTAAGATTCCTCTAAAGTTTCTTCTTTTCTTCTAAAAGCAAAGTTTGATTTCTCTGCGACAAATCTTTGTTGTTTATTTTCCGACGCCATTCATATGAAGATCAACAAGAGAAAGCACGTGTCATGTTTTTAAAATGTACTTGAGGTTCTCGGGGTCGTTTTATGTATATTTTACAAAGCTGGATCTACAAGATGTAACAGCTTAGTTGCGACAGACTCTATATGATGCAAAACTTCAAAAACGTGAATAGTAAGCAACTAAAACATCAAGTCACATGGAGTAGAAATTGCACTTACTTTTATGTTTTAAGCGGAATAGAATCCCGTTGAATTTCGAAACAGATCTTTCTACGACAAATTCACATTCGGAAGATTCCTTCATCATGTTCATTGCTAGTCTCTATCCAGTTCCGTAAAATCCTATTTCTGACTTTTAAAACTTCTGATTGACAATCATGATGACTCCTAATCTTAGGAACTTTAATCCAGATGAAACATTGCTCCATATGCGAAGTTAAATCTGTTGCAAATGAAATATGTTAACGAAACACATCATAATTCAGTATTCAAATTCATAATTCAAGAACTGCCCATCAGTTTCTGTTCTAAAAATCACAATGTTTATTCTCGGAAATGGATTAATGACGAAAACAATTTTGTTAACATATGACGTAACACAAATGTATTTATAGATAATTCAGCTTTCGGAATTGTACGGTCGGTGGCATAATTTGAGTGACATTTGCAATTTTATTTTTTTTTTTTTTCACTTGATTTATTTTTTTATATATATTCTAGCGTCTTTGTTTTAGCGTTTTCGAAAAGTAGTAAATCTAACAGTGAACATTACTCAGTGTAGATATAGATCTAGATACAATATCACCATGCACTATTAGATCTGTACATATAGATATGACCGAGTGAACAATGAACAGAATTTTGAAGCTCCTAGATCTAAATAATTTTTTGGCCGGTATGACTTGATCTAAATTACGCAATGGTACATTTTTTTTCAAGTAATATTGTGTTGGAGGCATGCAGCTGCGGTGGCACAGATGTCACATGTGTTTGTTTTTTATTTATCTCGTGCGCACGAGATACTATGTCATGGCCACGAGTTACTAAGTCATGGCGACAAGATAATTCAGTGGTGCGTACTAGATACTATGTCATGGCCACGAGTTACTAAGTCGTGGCCACGAGATAATTCAGTGGCGCGCACAAGATAATATGCCGCGGTCACGAGTTACTAAGTCGTGGCGATGAGATATTTAAGTGGTGTGCACGAGAAACTATTTCGTGGCCACGAGATACTACGTCGATGAAACGAGTTACTTAGTCGTGGCAATGAGATAATTCAGTTCTGCGCGCGAGATACTATGTCGTGCCCAAGAGTTACTAAGTCGTGCGCATGAGATAATTGACAAATCAGATTAAACTATTTGTACAAATTTTCCTGGTTATCTAGACATGTGCAATACAACAATAATGCTCAAACTTCATATCTGCCTGTCAAAGTGCCATTTATACAAGTTTTTTAATTGGACATTGATTTTACTTTTTGCGTTATTGTGACCCTGATCTTTTACCCAATGACCTCAAAAATAGTAAGGTGTCATCTACTGAAATCTTTTTAGGTTATAGACCTTCTAACAATACGATTTTTCCATAGCAACCGATTTTGCATTTCGCGCATGCGCATTCTGCGTAGGGCAAAAGCGCAATAACGATAGACTACATTTAGCGTACTTGAAGGCTATGAAAGACGTGATTATAGGTTATGTCACCAAGAAAACAGATTTGTTTGATGAATTAAAGCGGTCAGTGCTTCAAACGTGAATAGTTTTCAGTATCATTCAACCGGGACGTTTTAGTACCATGACATATTTAATCACATAAAATTAAGAAATTATCGTAATTTAAGTTACTTTTTAAGATTATACCATCAATGTTTATTAATTTTGTGAAGTGACAATTAAATAGTGTACGTGGCGTGCATTTTAATGTTTTACGAGAAACCGGATAAATTGTTTGTTATTTCATAACCCATCTTAACCTATCAAGAGTTTGAAACATTATTTAAATATATCTTTGTGTCTTCTGCTTGGCATCACAGTCTAGTCGGAAAAGGATAATATTAGGTAAGCTGAAAACTAAAAATACATTTATTATCACGTGTTCCGACTTATTTTATAGAGGATGTTTGTTTGTTTTGCATGTAAGATTGAAATATAATTTCACTGAGTGAACACCAGATGTCATATTTTCACGAGTGGCGTAGCCACGAGTGAAAATATAATAGCTGGTGTTCACGAATGAAATATATTTCAATCTTATATGTAAAACAAATAAATTTTCTTTTTATTTCATGCTTTTTAAGTGATTTTAAGTATTTTTTACTGATTTTGCCGCGTAACGTCGCGCATTCTCCTTTGTGACGTCATCACATCATGACGTCACATCATTAATTTTGAAATATAGTTCTGTTAAATTTTGTTTAATTTTGTTACATTTTTAACATGATGTATGGTGACATTGACTTTCTTTTCCTAAAGAAGCAAAATTTACACATGACAGCATTTATTTCTGCCTGTTATTCCATTTCGTTATGACTTTCTATTCATCCGCATTTAGATATAGTCCGGCTACAGTGAAAATTATATTTTATAAATTTCACTAGTGGTTTATCAGAATATAATCATCTGATATATTACAATAAAACACTGGAAAGCATGAAACAAAATAATAAAAATTAATACAGCTCTATCAAATTATATAAAATAAAATTATAAAATTAAAAATTTCTTTATTTTTTTATAAGAACAATTTGAACAACAATTAAATTGACTTCTCTATTTGTTTTATATATATTTCGACATTTTTTTACAACAATTATCTCATTGTCATGTCCGTGATCGTAAGGGGGTATTCTTAAACAATCGTCTTTTCCGTGCCTTTTTGTAGCAATTTGGCCACAAAGCTATAAATGTATCTTTCATGCTTGTGTAAAAATCTATTTTATATGATTTTCTAATTTTTACCTTAAACTAACTCGGAATAATCAACGACCTTCTACTACATTTCTAATCCATATTTTTTTAAAGATATTTTAAAGTAAACATGACAGACAAAAAATTCATGGCGTCATGAATAACCACGGCATAAAGTTAACGTTGATGACGTCTGAGTAATTTAATTAAAAAAGAAAATCAAAATCCAAGTAGCAAAACAATATCTTGAACATTTGTTTAGCATGATTTATGTAAAATACACTTTACTAAACGAGTATGGTGTTTTATTACTAAGATCCAGTTTGTAACTTTAATAACAGACGTATAATGTTTTACGGGTATTCCAGCATCACAGTCAAACAGGGGTTGTTGTGTTTGTTTGTTTGTTTTTGTTGGATATTATGTACAAAATCATTGAATTTGATTTAAGAAATTAAAAAGATTAAGATTCTATATTTGCAAATACCAACGACAAAGATCTAAATAAAACAGTCTTGTTAAAGGCACGTTATGCCTCTTTCTATTTTTATTCTATAGAAAAATAATTGAAAAAAAACATTTAAAGTTGCACTTTATAGTACACGTATAGTAATGTCCTATGATCGATGGTTAAAATGTTAACAATGTAGTATTTTGACTTCCATACAAAATGATAATGCAATATGATTATACCCTTTGCAAAACTTGAAATTTGGATAAAATAAAAATGATAGAATTTCTTAGGCATAATGGGCCTTTAAAAAGATGATTAAAAAAAGAAAACAAAATTGTGAATTGCAAAAAAAAAATAATTAAAATAATTAATTGGACACAGAAATTAATTACTAAAAGAAGTTACGAAAGAATTGAACTGAATTTGAACAATTTTCCGTCGTTAGCTTCATTAATATTCATATCCAACGAGCGGGATTTGTAAAATGTTTTCATTGGTCAATGCAAATGTAACTCCTCCTTCTTCCCATTGCGTACACCGGTCTTACTGACCGATATTTGAGAGACCGGTGTATACAATGCCTTCTTCCGGAAGTTTACATTTATAAATAACAAGCCTGTGCAGTTCCAAGGTCTTATTCTAAAACTATCACTAATGAGGAAGTGAGAAGTTTTTTTTTATTGTAAAACTATCACACATGAGGAAGTGAGTATCCATAATTTCTTTATTTGTAAATTAATTAACAAGGTAAGCTTTTAAAAAAGCTAGTAGCGACTCGCTTCGTAATTTTTTTCCAGGGGTGTGTTTAAATGTAAAATGACAGTTCTGTTAGCTGAAGAGACTTCAGCGAACATCAAAATAAAAGTGACATATAAAGTTATGGAAGCCAGTTCTTTCAGGACTATGAGTATATATGAAGATGCATGTAAACAGATAGAATGAAGTCCCTATGTCTATGCACATTTACTTTATGGCCTGTTGACCTTGACCAAAAAAAATGTTAGATAGGTAGAATTCATAAAGATGTCTCTTTATACGAAGTTAAGTTGTAATATGTTATTTAGATTCATGGGGCATGATAAACATTTGATTTGTACAAGTTCTCAAGGCATTGGTACATATTCAATATTAAAGCAGGAGGCATTGAAGTTTATATCAATAAAACTAAAACATATTTTCCCTAAGCATTTTAATAAAAATGATGTCCACTTCATCTTGGTATGTGGAACATTTTAAACAAATGGATATGATGTAGATACATGAACAAAATTTTAAAGTGGTCAACAAGGCAATACCACATGCCAAATATTTAAGGTTTAGGCATTAATAAGGTATAAAGGTGTGCGTATGTGTTTCTTTATAAGTCGTGTCCTTGACCTGTGTGTAGACTGAAACTGAAACTGTTTTATTTGCTTAAACGCCTATTTCTACATATACATTTGTAATACATATTCAATGGGGTTGTACAATATCACATCAGAACATTAAAAGTAATAAATAAATGTAGTTTAAGAATAATAAAACAATTAATTCTAAATCTAAATCTAAAACATGGTACATGTATCACAAATAAAAGAAAGTAATGTTATTTAAAATAATTAAAAATATGGCTATATTATTAAAGGACATGGTAAAAGACATGCAAATGTTACTTGGATAATAAATACATTGTAAAATCAGATATTCATCACAGAGTTAATGCGCAGAAAAACATTGTCTCTTAGTTTCTACACTTTACTGACTTTGACTAAAAAAGATTAAAATAGTCTCTGAAGAAATGAGTCTTCAAGTGTTTCTTGAAACTATCAGCTGATGAGCATTGTCTGATATTTAATGGAAGATCATTCCAGAGTTTCGGGCCGATTGTACTGAAACTTCTGTCACTGAAAGTTTTACACTTATTAAAAGGCGCTTCATAACTGTCAACTGAAAATGATGATGATCTTAGAGAACGTTTTTGAACTTTAGGTGTAAGCAGGTCGGTCAAATAAGTTGGTGCATTTCCAACGTGACAGTTGTACATATATACAAGAATCTTGAATTGTATTCTGGCCTTGATGGGCAGCAAGTGTAGATCGTATAGCGCCTGCTTAGAACTGTCACTTTTCCTACGATTCAATACTAGTTTGGCACACATGTTTTGAATTCGCTGTAGTTTTGCAATATCACAGTTTGAAATACCATACAGAATCACGTTGCAATAGTCTAAGTGAGAAATAACGAGTGAGAGTACAAGAGTTTCTGTTGCATCTTGTGTGAGGAATTTGCGAATATTTTTTATGCGAAAAAAGCTCAACATAGCTGTTCGACACTTTATCTTGATGTGATGTTTGAAAGTCAGATTTTCGTCCAAATATGCCCCTAAATATCTGATCGTATTTTGTCGTTTGATCTTATCAACACAGATGTTAATTTCATCTTTAGACAGTTTACGCAACTGAGGAGCACTTCCGAAAATTATGTGTTCAGTTTTTGAAGAATTCATTTTTAATTTATTACTGTTCATCCAATCATTTGCTTGTGTTGCGAACTCTTCTAGTTCCGCAATGGATTCGGCTTAGAGAGCGGGTGTAGGTTTGAAACATTTGCTGGCAGTAGAACAAGAAAGAGGACTCCTGAAGCCAATTGTATAAACGATGGTTAAAATATACCACGGTAAGTTAATTAAGACATCGTTTGTCTTGTTGAAAAGTACTTTTTTATATGTCTAATGCTTGACTTTGATATTAGGAATTAAATTCTTTTACTGCATTTATTGCTAGATAATGATGAAATGGAACAAGAATGATCTAATTCTTCTTTATTTTATCATAACATGTGAAAAGATATACCGCGGAAAATTACCGAACTGGTTACCGTAACCGTGTGGTAACCGCGCGGTTACATTGTTTATACAATAGGTATTAGATATATAGCGATCCCGGGAATTAACCACTGCCATGTCATATTCAGAAAAGCCGGGATCGTTTTAACCAATTACGCGAAATACACGCCTTTTAACGCCTTTTTCACCCCCCCCCTTTTTTGTTGTCTTATATGGTGAAAAAATGCCTTATTTAGGCCGCCAACGCTTGTTTTTGGTTGAGAAATGTTGTTTAAAAATTGACCACTTTTTCGGCGCGGCCCCCAACCAAAAGATACATCAGGGGATGTGCCCCCTTCTGTTTGGAGGGGTTTGAAGGGGGAGACAGTCCACCTCATCGCCAAGATAATTTTGGACTTGTGACAGGCTAAAAATGACCCCAGATCGATCATAAGGTAACGTGTAATCAACGCTGAAAAGTATTTGACTCTTTCTAAATCCATTAAGAAGTTGCAGCACTTTGAAATCAATTTTAATGGACAAAAATCTTTTTTGTTATCAATTATGTTAAGTATATCTTAATTATGATCTTTTCTAAAAATAATATTTAAAAACATGAACATAAAATTTAGCCAAATATTATAACTTTGATTTTTTTCAATTAGGCATATAATTACAAGTATTGCGATTTCCGCATTTAAAAGTTGTTAATAGATAGCTCTAAATATATTAAAATCTTAAGTTAAATTAATTTACCATTCATTACATACAATAAAAAATAAAAAGTTATCGTTCAATCGCCTTTCATTACGACAATAATCAACACAAATATAGTTTATTCCTTTTCCCTATATATCTAATACTGGACTCGGACCGGTGAATTTTCGTACTATTTGTTCTATATAGTAAATCAGTCAAATTTGAGGCTTAATTCTGGATTCCACTGTTCTTGATGAATTATATACTGTCTTCAACTTTAAACAGTAACACTATCTAAGTCCAATGAGGCCCAAAATATAATAGGTTAGCCATCTACTTTTTTCAGAAATCTTCATTCTGTTGTAACACTGTTTAGATTCACCTCTTTAAAAACTCCTGACAGATGGTGGGTAGTACATCTTTAATCCTTCCACCAACAAATGAGTTCCTGGAGAATACACAAAAAATAACTTTTAAAGTCATCATATAACACACAAAAACTACACATGCAATAAATACGTGCACTTTAATTATGACCAATCTAAATAGAGATGACTTAAGCTGGGCCATTTCAAAATTTTAAAGAACTACTTTCTAGACTACAATGGGTTCGGTCTAATTCCGTACCGGGTTAAGACCTACTATCCCGGGATTTTTCCCCACCCTAAGTACCGGAAAGGATAAAATGACCGGAAAAAAATGAAAAAGAAAAAAATGCACAGAACCAGATGTACACTTATGTAAATTAACCAAACGAAAACTTACTACAGAGAAAACAGCTGAAATCGCTAAATCAAAAGTCAGTGTAAACATGATTTATTGAAAAGAATTCATGAAAACAAACATTTTAATCATCATTATATTTTTGCGCTCAAAACAATACTTGCTGCTTTTTAAAAATGGCGTGAAAATTGAAGGTTGTTTCTCAGTCAAATCCTAACGTTATACCGGCTCACCGTGGCGAGCCGGCAAAAGGAGTCAGGGTCAGCTCGGCATGGCCCCCTCGAGTCAGCTCGGCCCTTTTCCAACTCGGCACGGGTCAACTCGGCCCACTTTTCTATTATTTTATATTTTGGTTGGTTAAATCACTCTTTATTATTGGAACCACCTTATTAATATCTGGACTTATTCATCAAAGTGGATAGATGTTTTCTTAAATTATAATTGCATTTTTTGGTAATGAGAGAGTTTTCAATGATTTGGGTAATAAAAACTTATTACAATCACGGATTTATATTACTTGTAATATCAATCCGTGTTACAATCAACCCTTGGGACATTGAAAAATACATTGCATGTTAATAAATGCATAATATGTTCTTTTATGTCTATAAGATAAAGAACAAATATTTAAAAATATTTTATATAATGAATAAACTAGTTTTTATTTCATTTTTATTGAACAGTTGAAGATTAGGCTACTTTACAAACAAAACACATCAAAGGGAACATATTTGTATATTTAAAGTCATTGAATAGGTAAAAGAATGCACAGTGAAAGTTGTGATTGCCACCGTGATGGAAAGTTTTGTCCCGATTGTGGGTCAAAAACCGTTGAGAAGAAAAATGCAGCAGTTGTGATGAGCAACTTCCACCAGACCATTTGTTCTGTGGTAAATCACAATGTCAAGGGTATACGGATCATGTTTCCACGTACCGTAGATAATTTATCATCCTGCGTGCAGCACCGTATCATTTTAGACAAAACAAACACATAAACACAACATGCATCATGGAAAACGGCCTGAAAGTCACTCTTTTGAAGTAAGTGTATTCATAAAAGTGTGTCTACGGAGTGTTATGGTCATTGAAGCTTATGTCTTCACCTAGTTATAATCAAAGACTTGTATGATTTCTTTGTTTTAATGAAAACAGCTAGAGCTGGCTTGGGGAAAATGATCATTTGGAAAACTTTTAAAATGAGAAAATTATGTTGTCAATCAAAATATTTATTTGATATAACTTTAAGCATTAAAGATATTTATACACAGAATATTGCACACAAATTTAAGCTGTTTAATTTCTTAAAAGAAGTCATAAAAGTGTGACAACTGACCGAGTTCCAGGTACCGTATCATGGGTCCGCACCGAAAATTGTGGCACCGTATACATTAGCGCAAGACTAATGCACCGCATCATGATGATTAATCTAATGGTGAATAATCTTATTTGTATTTATTTATTGTTGCCAATCTGGGCGAGGCCTGTACATATATATTTATTATTTACAAACCGGAGGAAAATGCATAAATACTAGTCAGTTCTAGAAGCAAACCTGGTTCTTTTGTATACCCGGCGTAAACACATTTGACCACGGTCATGTTCGAAAGAATTTGAGTCTATACTTTATCATTAAAATCATTTCGATATGGACAACCAGAGTGCAAATTGCTAACTTTCTTGTACATGTAAAGAAGCAAGTTTACAGTGAAAATGTTAGCTACTTAGTATATTTAACACAAATATGCATATATAACTGTTACCATTTTACGCTTAAATACTCTTTGAGATTGTGCTTACGGAGAGAGTTTCTAAAAAAATTTCAAGCTTCCTACTTAATCCGTGCAATTTAATATTTGTCAATTATCATGTAAATGATTTTTTTTATAAATAAGATATTGTAACTAAAGAATTGGAATTCTGGCATCGCTCGTCGAGGCGTGAGCTCGAACCCTGAACGCGACCATCCCATGTTTCCTTAAGCAAGAAAATTGTGTGCTAAAAAATCTATAAGTTTTATAATAGTCTTTCAATAACTGGAACTACAAGGAAAAATACAAGCATGCCGACACAGAGATGTAATGGATACAGTATGAGTTTTCCTTCAAAAGTGTCTTCTTACAGATATAAGAAGACAATTATGCAGAAAATACGAGTAACTGTATCTGACTTATACGACGTTTAATTCTAAAGAACCGATAAATTAATAAACACATTTAATTATAAATAGATATATGTATGTTCACGTTGAAAATATAAAACTATAGAAAATATTTGCATGGCCTTTAAGGTTTGGGCAGTGAAAGGTGTAGGTAAATTGTATTCGTACGGAACTTTCGTGCACTTAGTCAATCGGACATAATTCACTTTCATTCATGATAAACAATGTTTAAATGCCTGCTTTCAATTAACAAAATGTCAAATTTACTAAAATCGATTGTGTCAGTCATCATTGAAATCGTCTCTAACTTGTTTTGCGTCAATGTTATATTGTTTACGTTTGGGACCCCAAATTAAGTAAGTTTCCTTATACAGATGCTTGCCTTAACGCTGTTCAGACGTTTATGGCAGTTGATTTTTTGTGTGTGTCAGGCGGTGGATACAGTTAATGTTGTTTTTATAGAATGTCAGACGCTATACAAAAAAAAACTAAGTATTGTACCATCTTCCAACGAACAACTGTCGGCTTTGTCAATGCTAAAATCAACAGTTACTTTGTTCCCCAGGAAATGGCCATCCAACTTCTCGATAAACTGGATTTTCTCATGAGATGCGCATTACTTCATCGGTTTCTATAGTGTCCTGTTTCAGTCAGTTAAAATGTCGCCTGTTAAGATTGACTAAATCTCTTGATTAAGCTCAACTATTCGAAAAATAGAGACAGCTATTGTAATTGTGAATTTTGACAGAACTATCGCCCTTATTGAAAATTCGACATTATTAAGGCTCTTGTTTTATTATCAAGCAGCGCACTGCCTCTTCTTAATATATTAGAAGCAAGATTTAACATTTCTCTTTCGAAGACTTTCTCTATAGTCACTGGTACTGTTAATAAGTTACAGCATGCAAAAATTAATTTTAATCATCACGGAGATTTTGATATTTTGAAGCAAATTCAATGTTGAATGGCGCGAAAAGTATCTTGTGAGGAAGTAAAATATTGCTACTTTATCTATTAAAACACAGAAGGGCGGACAAAACTTTTAGAAAAAAATCGTTAAACAGCGCGTTGTCGCGGCGTGATATCGCGATGTCACATTGTCGCTCGGTTCAAATCGAAGGATTGGCTTATATTCCAAGCGACAGGGTGACATCGCGACAACGCGCCACACGACAACGCGCCGTTTTGCGTGCTTCGCTAGAGACAGGACGACAAGACGAGAGCGCGACAACGCGCCGTTTGGTGCTTTGTCGTGTTGTCGCTAGCGACAAGACGAAAAGGCGATAACGATACAGGTATCGACAACGCAACGCGCAATGTACCAAATCAGCCACCTTATCTAATAGACTTAGGAAGACACTTTTTGAATAGCTCTGCTGGGGTTATAGTCGTATTATAATACAGGGAGGATAACTCAAGCACATATTTGCCACCTTTCTTGAATTCAGTAACATGCGTATATACTAAGTTACGTGTCAAGTCAACTAGTTAAGTAACTAAAATTCAAATGTGAAACAGAAATATTATTTTAGAAATATGAGCTTTGGCTTGCTTGTGTGTTGTATAAACAAATTTGAGAGTAAAAATTCAATTACTGACATCAGGAAATATAATGCAATTCCCGAGTCCACAGAAAAGTTTAACTTCACAACAGACATAAAATGCAACTGCTACGAAAGCATAGAATTGTAATAAGAAATTATCTTTAAAAAAACTATAGATGTCCAGATTGCTTTCAGGCCCAGGTAATTCACTGCCCCGCTTACTCTAACAGGTAATGTAGTGTATTAAGTATTCAAGAAAGTTAACTCTTCCGGTCTTGTCTTCCGCTTACTCTAACCGGTAACCAAACATTTACCTTTTCTTGTCGATCCTGCAATAAAAATAACAATACGCCCCCACCCCGAACCCCCCACCCCCCAAAAAAATAACAAAAAAAAATACAAAACCATAAAAAAGGTTAAACACATTTTAAAGTACATGTATGCATTATTGACGCGCAAAAAGAAGCGGTGCCATGGTTCTGCATGATTCGGTACGATGTTTTCTTGATTTTACAACTTTATTTTGCATTTTTTGTGTGAAATTGGTATGTTATCAGCTCGTGTCAATGCTTTCTGTGATCATTTGACATCTGATACTTCTTCCGACAACTTTACTGTCGGAAAAGTATGAAAAATGTTCGCATCAAGAAAACAAATGTTTCACATGTAAAAAAAGTTGTTCATTAGTTTCTGGTTATAACAGCCGAATAGTGTTGCAAATGGTTTTGTACACATAGATGAATCATTCAAAACTTCCGTGGTGTATGCAAACTCTCTAAATAAAATCAATATTTGTAAGAAATTTTGGCATTTTTGAATTTACCTCTTGCACTTTTCAGAAGAGATATATGTAAGAATGATACGGTACTGCGCGCAGGATGATAAATTATTGACGGTACGCGAAAAAATGATGCGTATACCCTTTAATTTAAATTTAAAATTTAAATTTAATTTAAATGTGAACCAGGTATGTTTCAATTCTTTATTTGTAAGGGCAAAAGCATTTAAGCTATATGCTAATGATAACAAAAAAATAACCCCTATATATACACTAGATTTTAAGATTTTAATATATTTTAAAAGGATTCCATTTTTAGATAAGAAATTAATCACGTCATAATTGTATTGAAGACCAGTAACTGTTGTGTTTTATTATACCCCCCCCCCCTCTCAAACATTAGTGTGTGTGTGGGGGGGGGGGGGGGGGCTATAAAGGAATCATTTGTCCCATCCTGTCCCATTTTGGAAACCAGTATATTAACCTGACACTTTGCCCATGAAAGGAATATCACAATGCAATTCTTTTCATCAAAATAAATAATTCCTGATTGTTAATTTAACAAAATCATGCTTCTTTAAGGTCAAATTATTCAATTGTTTCACCTTAAAACGGTTAAGTAAATGCATTTGTGAGGGGTCCGTGGCTGTGTAGTTAAGATCGTTGACTTTAAACTACTTATCCCTCACCACTTTAGGTTGGAATCCCGAAAGAGACTTAAGATTCTTTCATGAAAGGAAGCTATCCAGCTAGCTTACGAAATGTTGGTTGTTCTACTCTGGTGCCCGTTCGTGCCAGAAATATTTCACGGAAGGGCACCTGAGGTCTTCCTCCACCAGTGAAGCTAGAACGTCGCCATATGACCTATACTGTGTCCGTTTGACATAAAACCCAATCAAACAAATGCATTTGTGTATGTGGGGGGGGGGGAAGTTTTATAATTCTGACAGTTTAAGTTGCTTTTTTAACCTGGAAAATATTACAAAAATGGACCTAAGTGTTAGTTATGTATCAAAGATACACTATGCTCAAATTTGATACTAGAAAATATTGATACACCTGAGTCTCTTTTCAAATATAAAATAAAAATGTTTTTACTTCACACGAGGTAGAAATGTTATGTTCAAAATAGTACAATTTATAGATATGAAAATAATTATAGTGTGAATAGAAAAAGGTGGCAGATTTTTTTTTTAAGAAAAGACATCTTTACTTGACCTGTAATAGGGAAGTCAGCTTTCAATATGTAGTGTACTCATTTTGTCATTCAAATTAGATATATTCAGTAAGAATTTCATAGATTTCCATAAATTTCTGTGATCAAAATATTAAACTCATAGATGAGCATAGTACGAGGGTTGTCCCAAATCTTATAGACGGTTCATTTTTAACGCCAATAGATAATAATTCACACATACAACCTATAAGTTTATTATTTTATATTTAAAAAAATCATTTACAAAATATTTTCTCTACTTACACAAACATTTTCAATATTAACGACATTGGTTTGAGTTCTTGGCGCAGTCGTCAAATAAATTGCATTTTGTTATAAATCATGTAAATAGGCTTAAATAAATTATGTATATTGCAAATATCTGATGATGTGTCTGCACATTATCACGTTGACTTCCTCTGCTGCTATGCTGACATCATCGTAGAAATTTTCAATTAAATAACTTAAGAAACGAACAAGATACAGAAAAATGAAAATATCTCATAGAAGATAGGAAAATTAAAATGGTGACGTCCAAAGAATTTGCGGCGCAGCGAACAGTTATTAGGTGTTTCGGGATGATACCTGTTAAGATCAACTCATGTCCCGGATAGAAAAGTTATCTGTACTACAGAAAGCGAAAATAAGAAAAAGATGAATAGATAGACCTATCTCAGTCGCCTATTTCCCACAGCTAAAGCAGATGCAACGCTTATAGCAAGAAATTAGTGTATGCCGTCCAAACATTAAAAAAAAACTAACAACCGCATAGTATCAGTCCGCAATTGACGATTAATTAGTGCTATGGAGAGTATTTGAGAAAGGCGCTTAAATAGAGATTTAACACCGTCTTTGACGTTTGACGTGCGCCACAATTCAAATAGTTGCCATGGTATATATTGGCATATTTTTGTTGTTTGTTGATATTTTACTATGTTAATTTGTGAAAATGTGTCCACAATATGGGTTTACATGATATCAAAATATCAAATTCGTAACTATTATATTTAGCTTTTAAACAATAGTGTCACAGAATATTGGGACAACCCTCGTATATCTTTAACTTATTGTCCTATACTTGGACACAATGTTCAATCCTTGATGATGAGTCTTACGTTGATTTTGAGTCATACAAGACCCAATTTATTGATTTTTTGGTGGTTCCATCTCAGGGAACAGTAAAGATAATTACTTGAACTTGAAATCTCTATGCAATATCACAATGAATATGTGTTTTAAGTTTGATAACACTGATAGACACTGGCCATAGCTTTCGCAGAAGCGGTGGGTTCATCGCAGCGGCGCTGGAGTATTCGTCGCAGAAGCGGTGGATAAAATATGGCCGTTTGCTGTTGGCGGTAAGTATATGACTAATTTTATTTGATGTTTTAATATTTTACTTGAAACACTCAGTGAGACTGGAGCCCACATATGTACTCTTTAAACCTATTACACGGACACGGTACAATTCATTGCCGTGTATGCAAACACTTCTGTAAAGTTTGATGAGGGGACGCCACTTTTGGCTAATTTTGATTAAAACACACACAAATGTGTGCCAAACGACCCCATAATACATCGGCATCAAATCCTACGTAGGATACATATCAAAGTACTGAAAGCACAGAGTTCGACGGACATGTATGCTAGAGTATAACTTAAGATAGCATATTATGTATGAAAAGAAATTATATGAACCGCGCCATGACAAAACCAACATAGTGCATTTGCGACCAGCATGGATCCAGACCAGCCTGCGCATCCAAGCAGTCTGATCAGGATCCATGCTGTTCGCTATCAGTTTCTCTACTTGTAATAGCGAATATCATGGATCCTGATCAGACTGCGAGGATGCGCAGGCTGGTCTGGATCCATGCTGATCGCAAACCCACTATGTTGATTTTGTCATGGCGCGGCTCATATGTGTCAAGTTGTAATTGTGCAAGCCGCTTTAGTAAATACCTTTAGTCTGTAGCCAGATATGATTTTGTCATTCTCTGCATGTAATAAACGATGATTCTGTATTATGTACGTTTAGTTATATTTATTAAACTTAGGTACACAAAATGTATGGGTTAAACTTTGTTCAAAGTAGGATATACAATGTAATTCATTATTAAACATAATTATGCATGCATAATGCTCCGCAAACTGTTATCTTCTTAAACTTTACGGAGCAGGAACAAGACACTTCACTACTTCCCCAGCCCCCTATAAGGATTTAATCATTTGAAACGGCCAAAAATGGATAAATTGCTCGTTTTGTTCAGCTAGTTCGTATGGAAAACGTAATCGTTAAAGCCTTTTAAAATTTTGATATATATTGCTTGTTGCCGAGAAAGTTTTTTTCGAATAGCTGTAAAGCAATTTTTTTGGGATACTAGTACATTGCCAATGCTTACAGACACCTCACCCTAAGACACTGTACACTCTAGAAACATGAGACACTTTATTAAAAGGTGAAGTGTGGCGGCATGGCCGTGTGACTAGTAGCCTAATGATCGCTGGCCGCATGGGTTCAAACCCCGTTAGGCGCAAGCCGTTGTTTCCTTGAGCAAGAAACTTTACACTCATTGCTAAGTACGTACTTGTTGGTTCCAGGAACGGACTCGAAAGTGTGTCTATAAGCTTATAGCTTCCTACACAATCAAACTTAAAAAAATTCTGTATGAACCAAAGGTGAAATGTCCTCTATATTTAAGATTTGAAATTTCGGCCGGGGGGGGGGGGGTTTAAGTGTCTTGTTCCTTCGCCGATATACCTGTCCGGAATGTTGAGATTTGCAAAGCATTCTGTATGCATTTCTTATAAAGTCATAAAGTCCTACGTAGGAGATACAAACTCCTAATTAGGATTTTTTATTTCCTATATGTAGGAGTTATAAACTCATAATTAGGCTTTTTATCTCCTACGTAGGAGTTACAAGTCCTACGTAGGAGTTACAAACTCCTAATTAGGCTTTTTTATCTCCTACGTAGGAGTTTATTTTTTTATAGAACATTATGATTTGGCACCAGGACGCTTCCGTAATTTTGTACTTTAAAACTTAATTGTTAGAATAAGTAAATATAAATAATTATAACTTTAATGTTGATAAGTGCATAAATAATCAAAATTAATTGATATTTAATATAACTCTATTTTATTATAATCTGGTAATGAAATTTGAAAAATTGAAATGCTAATTAAACAAAATTCAGTCAGTTTTTTTTTTTTTTTTTTTTTTTTTTGTTTTTTTTTTTTTGGGGGGGGGCAGGGGGGGGCAAATTATACCAATTAGTTATTTTTGGTCTTAACTTATGGTTGTTTTAGTTAAAGGAAATGATTTTAAGCATTAATAGCCTTTAATACATTAAAGAATTAATATGTTTATAATTGGCCTAAATTTTGTCAATTCTATCTCAAATATAATCTCTCTTACCTTCTCCAACTGAGAATTACCTGAGATTCATATAAATGATATATATTATTCTGAAAATAAATAACTAAATAAATAAATATATATCATGATCTTGATTCATACATTACCTTTTAGGTCCAGCTACTGATTTGTAAATAGCTACAACTTTATTACTTAATATGTCCAACTCAGAAACTGGTAGATAAATTAACTTAAACATGAAATATCAATGCAATTTATTTCACAATGCTCTGTGTAGTTTAAGTTTGAAATAAAAGGTAGTTTGAAATAATTTATTACTTTTTTATTTAAATTGTCTGAAAATTATTTTTTTAGTAAGTTATCTCTCTTTTTCTTACCAGAGTCAACTGGTCCCCTGGTCAACTTGTCCTCTGGTCAACTCGTCACCTTTTTGGTCAACTCGTCCCCAACTCCAGAACTCGTCCCCTATATTTTATTACTATTTGTTTTTTCATATATTTCATAAATTATTATAGACTGTTAAAATGATATATTATAAAATTACTGAATTGGACATATTTTGACGCTTTTTGTATGCAATATTTGGAGTTTTTTTTATCTAATAATAGGTATACAGTAGATATATCTATGCATAATTCTGATTAAATTACATACAGAAAAAACAACACGAAGACGATCAATAGCAATAACATCTAATGTATAAAAAAGGTAACGAGTTGACTAGGGGACGAGTTGACCAGGGGACGAGTTGACTGGATTGCATCAAAGACCTCCCGTGTATGTGCTGGACATTTTACTGACGATTCATTCGTTCATCCACCGAGTGTGAAGGATTCTGTTTTCGACTCGTTCGAGATGCAGTGCCTACAATATTTCCAGAAATTCAACAATATAAGGAAAACAACAAGTCAGTCTTGACCACCAAAAAGAAAAAGGACGACATATGGCGGGTTTGAAAAACGGAACAGAAGGACGGTATGTACTGTACAGTAAAGTCATATTTTTTTGTATTTATAGTACTGTATATCAGTTGTTTACGGCGTTGGTGTACAGTGAAATAAGAAATATGAGACGTTTTATTTATTTATGAGTTTGAAATACTGAGAGCTCAACTTTTATATTTGATGGGTATAGATGGATACCGAAAATCATAGGAACTCTGGAACAGGACCGCATATTGCGGCGCATAAATCCGAATCCGTACCTGCTTTACATATTATTTGTCCGGCCTTTGAATATCTTTTCATATTATGCGAGCGGATGGTCTTTTATTATCTAATCTCAATTTAATATAATCTGCTTATTTAAGAATCAGTCAAATTTACGGTATATTGAAAAAAGAAAAGGAGTGACATCCGCCATTTCGACGTAAGTTATCCCCCTTGATATGCTTGATTTTTGTTTTGATTTTTCTAGTAATGAATACCAGATGAGTGACTAGAATATTTATCTATGGATCATGTTTCAATATTCCTTTTTTCAGTTAGGCAAAATCAGTTGGACCATATTACCAAAGTGTCTGTTTTCTCCATTTTAACAAATCAATACACGAATACGCCCGTTATACATGTCAACACGTGTAAACACTAAACCGTTAACGTTATATCTGGACGATACCTGATAGTTGACAAAAATAACGGGAACAAAATTCTGAAAAAAATAGTAATCAATTGTAGCCAAAGGGGCAAACTCCTCACATTGATTACCTCCCTTGGCAGAATTGTAATCACTGCCTTCAGGTAGACCATGGGTAATGGGCACCATAAGGAACTGTAAAATTGACAACATAGGACAGTTATATGTCTTCAAGGTCACCTGTATGCAAAATTCAAATAAAATTTACCGTGTGGTTTATGAGTTATGGATATATTTCTGAACTAAGACTTTGCCATTAGAAGGGCTTATTTTCAGAAATGAGGAAACTGTAAATAATCTGTAATATCATCATTATAAAAAATGTTTTTCTATTGCTCATTGTTAAGAAACAAATAACAACATTCAGGTAACACATTACACAAGCAAAATGTTTGTTTCTAAACAAAATGTTCTTAATACGTATAATAATGTTACCCTACCCCACCCACTTTTAACACTAATTTTACCATTTCCCTATCTAAAATGCCTTATTCAAAATATCCCTAAAATTTATCGAAATGAGGGTCTGTTTTCAAAGTTTGCCTAAATTTTCTCAAAGGTATATTAGTTGATCATGCGAAATATAAAATACTTTTACCGTGTAGTTTTTATTTTATCCAACTTTGAAAATATCTGGTATCATATTTGCTATAAATTTTGGCATTATTTAGCAAAAAAAAAATACCTAAAATAATTATATAATTTAAATCAAACTTTTTTTCTTCCATAAGGGATCAGAGAGATACATAAATAATGTTAAAAAGAAAAAAAGAAAGAAAAAAAAATTGCCCCTTCTGGGGATTGAACCCACGCCCCTCAATTTCAATGTAGTTTACAAGCGATTCTAGCCTATTTGAATACTCTTCAAAGTGGAGGTAATGCATTACCCATGGTCTACCTTCACAGACGTCACTTGATGATGAAAGTCACATGACGTAACGTCGAAATTCAAATGTAAATATCGACCGTTACATAGAAAATCTAACGTCATTTTTCTCTTTCTGTTTTATTTTTAACTTTTTGTACCTACGTCCGTTATATTTTATCAAAAAATTATCAAAGTATACAAAATAATGAAAAAATAAATTAAAAAGCTAAAAAATATAAATATCCAAATATTGATATTTCAATGTTTGTGATGGCAGAGATCTCTGTACTGATAAGGGGAGATCACTGCGTAGGAGATTGCCAAAGGGGAAAAACTCATGCCGAAAACGTTGCGGCGAATGGCGGATGTCACTCCTTGTCTTTTTTTATATTACCGTAAAATTTGACCAGTTTTAAAAGAGACAGATTGGGTTCAATTGATAATATATTTTTTGGGTCAATACACTCGGATAATACTAAAAGATATTTAGATGTAGCAGAAACGTTTTAAAAAACCGTTACACGATCAAAAATATACGCCGCAATCTGCGGTCCCGTTCTCGAGTTCCTGTGACCGAAAATTAGCTATTTTCGCGAAATTAAGATCGCGGCTACGAAAATAAGATTTATTTTTGAAATAGTGCATTTATCTGTTGAAATAATTATGTAAAATTAAGAAATAATATATCCCAAACAGTGATTTTATCGCTCAATAACATCACTGTTTGGAGTTCGGATGCGAGGAATTATATCACGAGGGCGTAGCCCGAGTGATATAATGATGCGCATCCGAACGACAAACAGTGATGTTATCAAGCGATAAAATCACTAATTTGGATATATTATTTCGATTCTAACACGACATCAACAAATAAATATTGCCGTACTTGATAGCTAAGCAAAATTGCGCCTGATTTGTTTCCGTACTTATTTTCAGCGCGTCGGATTTTTAGTGGTTACGTCGCGTGTATAATGATTACGTCACATGTCTAAATATAGAACGTCAAACTGTGCATCTGTTGCATAATAACACACACTTTCTGTTCTTCTATGTTCAATAGGGAAAAATGCGGGTCGTGTAAGAATATATATTTATGCATTCATTGAATGGTTTTACAGCAAAACCACAGAACCAAAAAAAATATTTAAAAAAGTGAAGTTTGAGCCGAAAATACTATCGTACGAAAATAGCTCAAATTGCCGTGTAAATCGAAAATAAGATCGGGTCTTCGAAAATAAGATTTATATTTGATATAATGTATTAAAACGTATTTTTGTTGTTAATAATTGATTAGTATGAATGAAATAATAAATTTCAGAAACAAAACAAAATATTATAAAATGTGAAGTTTGAGCCCAAAATACCATCGTATGAAAATAGCTCAAATTGCCGTGTGAAGCGAAAATAAGATAATGTCTACAAAAT
>NW_026858294.1:0-5156 GCF_026571515.1 Ruditapes philippinarum
AAAAAAGAAAAAAAACACAGAAAAGAGAAAAAAAATACCCACAATTTTCATGTTTCTCTACTTTCAAAGAGAAATTATGGTCATTCGAAAAACATACATTACACCAATTATTTTTTACTGCAAATAGGAAAAAAATTGAATTTCTAAATTTCAGAGTGCTTCAATATTAGCCTATAGCTACCAACACAATCAAACTAAACTAAATTTCCATATTCTTTCAATAAAAAATTAAAGATTTTAATTTCCGGCAAAACCGTTAATCAAAAGTTTTATTTGATGAAAAATGATTTATATTATTTCTTAAACTTGATTATTATAACAAGAATTCCAGTTACACTGTCAGAATTGAACACCAAGGTGTCGATATGAAAGCCTTTCGGGCAAATCTATTTTTTAAGTTCAGTGCTTTTGACAGTGACCATGACCCTAAAGTCTAAATAGCCAATATCCATGTATGTACAATCATATTAAATTCCTGAGGTATATGTCAAGAAATGAACATATAATGGGAATCTGTTTGGCAGACGGACAAAAGGAAGGACAAAACTTTCAACTACATAATGCTGTCACACATTACAATATAATTTGTATGATTAGTAGCCATTTTATAATGTAATAATTAGCAATAAAATCTGCATCTTCACTATTCAGTTAAACATGCTTTTATTTTAATTTAGCCTTAAAAAAATAAATGTTTTTGATGAACATTTAGTCCCTGTATGATATTTAGTGGGAATAAGGTCTATTTGGAATAAGGATAGCTAAAGTCACAGTGTCTATTCTAGGATTTGAAAAATAGGGGGGATTTTTTTCGAAAAGTGAAATTTATTATATTTGTTGATTTTTTCCCTTCTTTCTCTATGTAAAATTTTGACCCTGTCTCTGGAAAAATAGGGGGGAATTCTCAAAATTAGGGGTGAATCCCCCCATCCCCCCTCCTAGAATATACACTGAAGTCATCTTATTTGTACACTTGACATATAACTTTAATATATAAGACAACTTTCTTTATTTTCATTATTAAGCCTAAATCTGTGGGTGTGCTGCTTAAATAATTTAAGCTTTCTTGAGAAAATGTAGACATAATTCTGGACATAAAACTGCTTTTATTTCATTTACAACTACAGACTTTCTATCAATGCTGTCGACAGCATCTACCACTTTTAAGGCAGCATTATACATTAATGACGGGCTTAACATTTCAAGATTAGGTTTTTTCTCACACTTGCAGACATTATAAACTCAGATTATAGACTCAGGGGTGATTCCATAGAAAATCAGAAAATCACTTTACGGCTTAAGAGTAGGCAATGTTCAGTTCAATAAAATTTTGCTTTAATATTAAACTTAGACCAGACAGAATCTAAATGCCATGAAAAGAAACCACAAATAAATAGCACCTATTCATTTTTAATTACTTTTTGCTAACACTTGATTTTTAAAGATTAGATTAGATTCTATAAATTTCAAGCCAAAAAGATATGACTTCAATAAACAGGGTACATAGCCAATTTCTGTCATTAATGAGGAAGCATTTACATTATTTAAATTTTCTGTGTGCATCTGATGTATTAGATGGAAGCTTAACAACTTTTTCACATGAACGCTTGAAAGGTGGACTGAAACCTCCAGAGCTTAGAAGCAAAGATTTAAGGATCAGGATCAAGATCAGGATCAACATTAAAAACTCAAATATTCTCCATTCATTTTGTTTATTGTCATAGATAAAATATTTAATAATAACTTGATAGAATTGGACATGAAATGGCATGTTTATAAAATTTAAGAATAAATTTATTGCTATTTTTGCAAAATATGGGCATTTTACAGTTGATCCAACATTGATCTTGATCCTAAAACTGATCCTTATTTTGATCCAAATATTTCTAATTTTGTTTTATTATTTGTTGATTTTATCCCAAAATAGGTTTGCTTCTATGCAAATCAACAATTTTTTGCATTTTGATTAAGTACCAATTAAGTCTAGCAAAATACGATCAATTTTAGTTTTATAAAACAATGAAAATAAAATCAGGATCATTTGATCCTGATCTTTTCTTAGTGAACACGGGGCCAGAGGTCAGAGGGGAAATAATGATTTAATTGGAATTGGCCTTTAGTCACCAACCTGCACAGAAGCCCACACAACTGTCCTTAACATTTACCAATCTACTGGTAAGATCTTAAAATGTAGTGAAAAGTGACTAGAAACATCTCAAATACATGTACCCTCTGTGCATTACTTCAAGCACAAACAAACAACAACACTGAGACTGTCAGCTAGCTGGATAGCTTCATCACATGAAAAACTCCAATTCTGCGATAGGACTCCAACCTATAGCATCTAATTTCTGTTCCTCTTCCTCATTTCTGATTGAGATTTTGACAACTTACTAACACTTTACTGTACTGGGGGACATCCATCCAAACAGTCCCTCCACAACCCCTTTCCGACCAAACCTTAAATGAACCTTTGTAGAATCACAGAATGCCTTGCCTTCCAGTCAAGCCCGATTGTCCTAAAAGTTTCTCAATTTAGGACCGTCACTCAAATTCAACAGCAATGAAGGATTAACAACTAAACATCAAAGATCTTAACCAATACGCAATAAAATCATTAAATTGATAGATTGTTATTCAATATCTACTGTCATCTAGGCTAAAAAATACACTTTCTTTGTGGGAAATCTGTCTGGTGAAAAACAGCCATTCCATGCATATGAATTTGGTTTCTCAATGTCTAAAAATAGATTTTCCAGACATTAGTGTCACATGCTTCTTTAAGGTAGAATACTTTTGCTTATTGATATGTGAAAAACATATGACATGCCATTCTGCACTGGAATGTTAGTTAACAAATAACAACCTACTGACTAACAAACCCAGAATCAAATTATTACGTCTTTTTCTATATCTTGGCTTCATTCATCAAAGAAGAATTACTGTAATAAGTAATGAGAAATGATTGCTTGACTATTGCAACACTGCACTTTTACTTTATTAAGATACAGTAGTGTTCCATAGAAACTGTAAATTATGTTCTACATATTTGTAGGAATTCTATTGCAGAATTCAGTCAATACAGAATTATTTATGACTTAAGGTAAGGGATTTTCAAACAGATTAATATCACTGAAGATATCTGACAAACGCTTTCTTTGTAAAATTGACAAATGCCTGAAAGGCATGGATTTCAAATGAATATTAAATGAATGGGCCATAACTGTAAAAATTGATTTTCCTCAATTTGAATTAGTGCTGCCACAGGAGTGACACCAAATTGTCTGCCATTTGACCTCCAAGGTTGACCTTGATTCCAAGCCAGCACATCATAGGTTTGATACATCCATCGCCTTGTAAAAAGGACATATCAGCAAAATTTGAAGAAAATCATTTGATCTTCAAGTGAGACCTTAAACTGGAGGTAGCAAAGCAGCACCCTAGATTCTGCATTTCACTTTTTTGAGCCGAGTTTGAAGAAAATCCTTCAAGGGGTAAAAGATTTATATAGTGAGTACAAATTCATCTGAAATTTGACCTTCAAATGTGACCTTGACATACCACAACAGGGCATGAATTCTGCACATTGCCTTGTTCATTTGTACATACAAGCAGTCAGAAGAAAATCTGTCAAGGAATACAGGATAAATTATAAAGTGGATCAGAATTGTATTTGACTTTTCAGTGGCACCTTGAGCTGGCACATTCTCAGCATGGGTACTGCACATTGTCTTGTTGAGGTAAACATTTGAGCCAACTTTGAAGAAAATCCTTCAAGGGGTTTAGGATTTATAGTGCAGACATGGCTGAGACAGACAAACTAACAGACAGACACAACAAAGTGATTCCAATATAGCCCCATTTACATTTTTTCACATAATATCATTAGGTTTGCCACAGGTCTGCAACATAATATTTATTTGAGCTAAAGCTGATAGAATGGTACAATTTGCATACATACAAAACATGATTTGTAAATGCAATCATATCAGGATTTTTACACAACATAGGAAATTTATTTTTGCAATAAATAAAAAGGATGGAAGAATATTAAGCTTAAAAAAACATGATTTACTTATATAAAGATGTAAAGAATCATTTTATTACAATACAAGAGCGATCAGTGATCACATGTGTCGCCTCATGATGGCCAATTTCATGTTGGGACAAGTTTTGTGACAGACGGACAGACAAATGGACAGTGCACAACTAGACTTGGTACTGATCATTCCTGTAAAGTTTGGATAAAATTGCACCAGTAGTTTATGAGGAGAAGTCCGGACAAGCTTTTGCGTATCTGGCAACACACAGAAAAAAACACCTTTTTATCAAAGGGCCATAACTCAGCCAAAAATCTTTCAACCAGAAAACCCATGCAATATGCGCAAGGACTTGAGCTACAGATCAATCCTGTAAAGTTTCATTGAAATTGCATTAGTGGTATAAGAGAAGTAGTCCGGACAAACTTTAAAAATAACAAGATTGCATTTGAGAAAAATGCTATGCCACCGCATTAATACAACACTAAATAGTAGATTTTTTTTGTTTCTATACAATTTTAAAGATTGTCATAATGCATAGATCCCTGACCAATCTTATTCTTATTATCAGATTAGTGGTTAAATCTGTTGTTAACTCAATAAAAGATCAGAGTAGGAATATATCAATGCACTCGAGTCTAGTGAATTTGGTGGTGAAGGTCATATTTCACACAGCCTAAATTTCATGACTACATCAAAGGACAACACAGTAAGACACTTTGTCAAAATCTAGGTCAGCTGAAATCAAAGTTCACTTTACATCTTAATGATTTAATCTGTGCACATGGTTCAAATTTCATAGCTGTACATCAAACGACAAGAAATTTTGCCTACTTTAACTTTGTAAAAAATTGCAATATTTCACATCATCAAAATCTAGGTCACCTGATATCAAAGTTCAATTTTACAACTAAAACTGTGCACATGGTCAAAATTTCATTGCTGTACATCAAAGGACAAGAAAGTAGGTCACTGTCCCATTGGGCAAGGCAAAATTTTGGACCAAAGATTTTAATTCAAAACAATCTTGATACAGTCCACCAAAACAACATTTCAAGTCAAATATCTAAGCTGTAGCTGATGTACATAATGAAAATCAATGACACCCGGGGCAAA
>NW_026858295.1:0-8992 GCF_026571515.1 Ruditapes philippinarum
AACTCTGGATTTGCTTTGTTGCATAATTATGCCCCTTTTTTGAACTTAGAAATTCTTGGGTTAAGCTTTGCGTGCCAAGCTGGTATCTCCATAAAATACTGAAGGGAATGAATGGAAAACTTCACACACTTGTTCTAATGTGCATTAAATCCTTTTATGAATTTGGCAACAAGTCCCATAATTCCCTGATTTGCTTTTTTTGCATAATATTAGGGCCCCCTTTTGACTTTAGAAATTCCCTTGGTTAAGTTTTTGCGGGCAAGCTGGTAATATACAATAACCCTACTGAAGGGGAAGGGGGATGGAAAACTTCACAAACACTTGTTCTCTGTGGATTATTAACATGATTTGTGGCACAAGCCCCAATAACCCTATGATTTGCTTTTTTTTGCATAATTAAAATGCCCCTTTTTTTTGAACTTCAAAATTTCTTGGGTTAAGTTTTTTTTTTACGTGAAAGCCTGGTTTATCTGGCCATAATTACTAAACTAAATGGAATGGTTTAAACTTCACGTCCCCATAAAAACCTGTTATTTTTTTATGCTCAACCCTGAGCACCGAAATTTGCTCAAAGGGGTGAGCTTTTTTGTCATTCACTCTTTGGTCCGTCGTTGGGTCGTGCGTCCCTTAAAAAAAAATGGTGTCAAACTTTTCCCAAACAAGCATCTCCTTCTAAACTACATGGGCCAATTTTGCAACCAAAAACTTTTACTAGAAATGATCCTTAGGTGGTGGACCCCCTTTCACAAGTTTGTTCAAAAATTTTTAAAATTCCATTAAAAAAACTTTGGTTGCCATGGCAAACCAATAAGAAAAACTTAAAAAATTTCTTCTAAAAAAAACCGTAAGAGCTAGAGGCTTAGATATTTGGGGCATGAAAACATCTTTCTAATGAGTGGCCTAACGCAAGTTTTGTTCAAATCAAAGCCCTAGGGTCAAAATTGGGGCCCCGCCCAGGGGGTCAATTGATTTTCCCTATATGCAATATAGTAAAAACTTAAAAAATCTTGCTTTTAAAGAACTCAAAGAGCTAGAGCTAAGATATTTAGCATGAAACATGTTCTAAATTAGGTGTCTACCAAGTTTTGTTCAAATAAAAGCCCTGGGGTCAAAATTGGCTCCGCCCCGGGGGTCATTGATTTTCCTTATATGTTGTATAGGCAAAAGTTAAAAAAACTTCTTTAAAAAAAACCAAATAGCTGGAGTTTTTAGCTATTATGCATGAAACATCTTCTAGTGAGTGTCTACAAAGTTTGTTTCAAATCAAAGCCCTGGGGTCAGGAAAATTGGCCCTGCGCCCCGGGGTCATTGATTTTCCTTATATGACTGTGTATAGCATAAAAAAACTTAAAAAAATCTTTCTTTGAAACAACCCCAGATAGCTAGTGTTTAGATATAAAGCATCAAACATCTTCTAGTGGAGTGTCTACCAAGTTGTTCAAATAAAAGCCCTAGGGTCAAAAATTGGCCCCGCCCCAAGGTGTCTTTTGAATTTTTCCCAATATGCATATAGTTAAAACTTAAAAAATCTTCTTTTAAAGAACCCAAAAGAGCTAGAGCTAAGATATTTAGCATGAAACATGTTCTAATGAGTGTCTACAAAGTTTGTTTCAAATAAAAGCCTAGGGTCAAAATTGGCCCTGCCGCCCGGGGGGTCATTGATTTTTCCCTATGTGCATATTTTATTGTTAAAAACTTAAAAAATCTTCTTTTAAAGAACTCAAAGAGCTAGAGCTAAGATATTTAGCATGAAACATGTTCTAATAGGTGTCTACCAAGTTTGTTCAAATAAAAGCCCTGGGGTCAAAATTGGCTCCGCCCGGGGGTCATTGATTTTCCTTTATATGTGTATAGCAAAAACTTTTAAAAAATCTTCTTTAAAAAAACCCAAATAGCTGGAGTTTAGGCTATTAAGCATGAAACATCTTCTAGTGAGTGTCCCTACCAAGTTTGTTCAAATAAAAGCCCTAGGGTCAAAATTGGCCCCGCCCCAGGGTGTCTTTGATTTTCCCCTATATGCAATAATAGTTAAAACCTTAAAAAATCTTCTTTTAAAGAAACCCAAAGAGCTAGAGCTAAGATATTTAGCATGAAACATCTTCTAATGAGTGTCTACAAAGTTGTTCAAATAAAAGCCCTAAGGGTCCAAAATTGGCCCGCCCCGGGGGTCATTGATTTTCCCTATGTGCATATAGTAAAAACTTAAAAAAATCTTCTTTTAAAAGAACTCAAAAGAGCTAGAGCTAAGATATTTAGCATGAAACATGTTCTCAAATGGGTGGTCTACCAAGTTTGTTCAAATAAAAGCCCTGGGGTCAAAATTGGCCCTGGGCCCCCGGGGGGTCATTCATTAGCTTTGACTTTTTTTTTTTTAGATATTACATATTATATATATACACATATATATTTAATATTTATATATTAAATATATAATATATATATATATATATATACTTTATTTGTATTTTGCCATTTTATAAAAATTTCACAGTGGAAAAACGTTTCAGCTAGGTTATCTAAAGAAACGCTATTTTATTGATGTTTTTAATCAAAACTTAATACTAATATAATGACGTTACTATTTTTTTTAGATTATGTGTACACATGTAATGTACACAAAAACGTCGTCGTTACTATGCGACAACGTCACATTTGCCCTGATGATCATAAGAAGAAACCGGTTGGCAAATAATTAAAATAAGTTAACTCATGGACTGTGTTTTTTGTTTTATTTATATATATATATATATACAAATGTATATATATATATATGCATACATATACAACCAAGTTTGTTCAAATAAAAGCCCTGGGGTTAAAACTATTGTTTGATATCTCAACCTTAAAATCTGCTGAATTTATTGAATAAACTGGTCTACGTCCCATTTTTGGAACTGTCCATTGGTCATTTTGGGGATATCAAGATGAAAATTTAAAATTCAACTTAATTAGCCAACAGTAAGAGATGGCATAGATATATAGACTGGCCTGGCTTCATATTTGATGGTAAAAACTTATCTCTTTCGGTTTAAGCAGGGTAAGGTGTATGGAGGCATTAACCTTGAAACAAAAAAGATTTTTTATATATAAATTACATGTGATAAATTTTTTTGTATGAATAAGACATGGAAGTGTAGGAAAACTTGTGGACAGTATAGCATCATAAGACTGGGTATTTCAAAAACAACAATGTACAAAACAGCAAAGGTATGTTACCTATATCTTTATAGTTGGATTTGTCACGCTATTTTTTTAGCTCACACGCTTGTTCACAAAGTTACCAGGGTGAGCTTTTGTGGATCGCTTTTTCGTCTGTGGTTGTCCGTATCTTCCGTTGTCCAAGCCGTCCGTAAACTTTTAACTTTAAATGACATCTCCTCATAAAAACCAACTAAGCCCCAATTTTCCATTCCAAACTTCTTAACAGGAATGTTCTTTTGGTGGTCAGTCGTTTAAAAATTTTTGTTTCAAAGAATTTTTAATTCCATGCAGAACTCTTTTGGGTTTGCCATGGCAAAACCGAAAGAAAAAAACTTTAAAAATATCTTCTTTTAAAAAAAAATCCTTAAGAGCTAGAGTTTTCAGATATTTGGCATGAAACATCTTCTAGTAAGTTTCTACCCAAGTCTTTGTTTCAAATTAAATGTCCCCCTGGGGTCAAAATTGGTCCCGCCCCAGTGGGGGTCATTGTTTTTCCCCATAAGTATATAGTAAAAACTGAAAAAATCTTTTCTTTTAAAGGGAAACCCAAAGAGCTAGGAGCTAAGATATTTAGCAATGAAACCATTTTCTAATGGGTGTTACCAAGTTTTTTCAAAATAAAAGCCCTAGGGTAAAAATTGGGGGCCCCGCCCTGGGGGGGGGGTCATTGATTTTCCCTACATAGCATTAAAAGTAAAAACTTAAAAAAATCTTCTTTTAAATAGAAACCCCAAAGAGCCAGAGCTAAGATATTTAGCATGAAACATGTTTTCTAATGGGTGTCTACCAAGTGTGTTCAAATAAAAAGCCCTGGGGTCAAAATTGGCCCCCGCCCCAGGGGGGTCATTGATTTTCCCTATATGCATATAGTAAAAACTTAAAAAAATATTCTTTGAAAAAACCCAAATAGCTAGAGCTAAGATATTTAAGCATGAAAACATTTTCTAATGGGTGTCTACCAAGTTTGTTCAACATAAAAGCCCTAGGGTAAAAAATTTGGCCCCCCCTGGGGGGGGGGTCATTGATTTTCCTATATGCATTATAGTAAAAACTTAAAAAATCTTCTTTTATAGAAACCCAAAGAGCCAGAGCTAAGATATTTTAGCATGAAACATGTTCTAATGGGTGTCTACCAAAAGTGTGTTCAAATAAAAGCCCTGGGGTCAAAATTGGCTCCGCCCCAGGGGGTCCATTGATGGTTTTTCCCTATATGCATATAGTAAAAACTTAAAAAAATATTCTTTGAAAAAACCCAAATAGCTAGAGTTTAGATATGAGGCATGAAACATCTTCTAGTGAGTGTCTACAAAGTTTTGTTCAAATAAAAGCCTTTGTGGGTCAAATTTGGCCCCGCCTTGGGGGGGGGGGGTCATTGATTTTTACTCTATTTGCATATAGTAAAATTTAAAAAAATGTTCTTTGAAAAAACCAAATAGCTAGAGTTTAGATATTAAGCATGATACATCTTCTAGTAAAGTGTCTACAAAGTTTGTTCGAGAAAAAAGCCCTTGGGTCAAAACTGGCCCTGCCCCCAGGGGTGTCATTGTTTTTAACTATATGTGTATAGTAAAAACTTAAAATCTTCTTTTAAAAAACCCAATGAGCTAGAGCTTAGATGATTAGCATGAAATATCTTCTAATGGATTGTCTACCAAGTTTGTTCAAATAAAAGCCCTCGGGTGAAAATTGGCCCTGCCAGGGGAGGAGGGGAGGAGAGATCTTTGTTTTTCATTATATGTGTGTAGTAAAAACTTAACATTGTGAAATAAAAACTTAACATTGTGAAACATCTTCTAATGAGTGTCTTCCAAGTTTGTTCAAATAAAAGCCCTGGGGTTTAAACTGGCCTCGCTCCGGGGCCCTATATACAGGTGAGCGACCTCAGGGCCATCATGGCCCTCTTGTTTATAATCATGCACCTTTTCTGCTTAGAAATTCTTGATAAAGTTTTTGCTTGTAAGCTGGTATCTCCATAACTACTGAAGGGTTTGTGCCTTTTTTGAAACAATTTTATGCATTCATAATGATAAAGCAGTGATTAACTTGATAAAACATCTTAACATGTACCTGCTTGATTATAGATATAAAATATAAGGAATCATATTTTCACAAGTATTTCCGCATGCAAAAATTCCCCTTTTTGACATTTGCAAAATTTTTGTGATGCAAAAATAATCCACTTATACAGTATTGCGTATTGATTGTTAACACTCTTGACATCACGAGGCTACGGTCACACTTGACAGGTTTAAAGGGACTCCACTGAGGTTTAAAAGCCTAAAGCATAACATTTGAATTTCTTAAAATAGTTAAGAAATGTACTTTGAAATAAATTGAAAATCGTATTTTTATGCTTTTCTTATCCCGATTTGAGTGAAAAGCGTTTAAATGCTTTTCATTTTCGGTCATTTTTTTACAATTTGAATAATTATTCTGGAAAAATGAAGTGCGCGAATGATCTGAAATTTTGCACAAAGATTAGTGGTCTAAACCTACATCAAATGGTACATTTATCTTGAAAAAATATTTTCAGTCCCATCATGTCATAAAACCTCAGTGGAGTTCCTTTAAGAAGTCAGTAGATGTGATTGTGATGAATTCATGTGGTTGCATTGGCAAGTTATAGGAAATATAACTTATAATAATGTTGTTCTTTTGATAACTTTGAATTTTTATGCTCCCCATAGTTGTCGCTTTGTCTGTCTGTTTGCTATTCTTGTCCAAGACATAACTTTGAAACAACAAGAGGAATCAACATGAAACTTTGTAGGTAGATAGATCTCATTGAGTAAATGTATTTTGGAATTACTGCCCTTTGTTATTTTTACACTTTGAATTTTGTCAATGACATAACTCTAAAACTATAAGAGATATCAACATGAAACTTTGTAGGTAGATATATCGCATTGGGTAAAAGTTCAGTGCAAAAGAACCATAACTCTATATTGCCTAATTTTAGAGTAATTGCGCTTTGTTTATTTTTACACTTTGAACTTTATCTTGGACATAATTTTAAAACTATAAGAGATATCAACATGAAACTTTATAGATAGATTGATCTCATTTTGTAGAAGTGCAGTGCTTAATAATCATAATTTTGTCTTGCTCAATTTTGGAGTAATTGCCCTTTTTTATTTTTACACTTTGACATAACTCTAAAACTATAAGAGGTATCAACATGAAACTTTCTAGGTAGATAGATCACATTGGGTAAAAGTGCAGTGCAAAAAAACAAAACTCTGTCTTGCCTAATTTTGGAGTTATTGTCATTTGTTATTTTAACACTTAAAACTTTGCCTGGGACATAACTTTAAAACCACAAGGGGTTTCTTGTTATTAACAAGAAACTGTGTAGGTAGATAGATCTTATTGAGTAGAAGTGCATGGCAAAAGAACTTTAACTCTGCCTTGCCTAATTTGGAGTTATTTCCCTTTGTTCCTTTTTACACTTAGAACTTTGTCTGTGACATAACTTGAGAACTATGAAACATATCAACTTAACACTTTGTAGGTAGATAGATCTTAGATAGTGGAAGTGCAGTGTTTAATAACAGTTATTATCACTTCTCTTATTTTGGAGTTGAGTTATTGCCCTTTGTTGACTGTTACACTTTGAACTTTGTCTGGGACATAACTTGGGAACTATATAACCTGGTATCAACATGAAACTGATACATTTGAAAGAGTAGAAGTGCAGTTGAGAAGTTGTTCGCCCTTTTTCATTTTGACACTTTGAATTTTGTCCTGGACATAATTTGAGAACTATAAAAGGTATCAACGTGAAACTTTAGCGGTATATAGCCTTGGGTAGAAGTGCAGTGCAGAAGAACCATAACCCTCCCTGCCCTAATTTTGGAGTTATTGCCCTTTGTTCATTTATACCTTTTGAACATTGTCCGAGACATAATTTGAGAACTATAAAAGGTATAAAACATGAAACTATGTAGGTAAATAGATCTCACTGAAAAGAAGTGCAGAAATCTCAGGGAGAAAGAACATATTGCACTTAAAGCTACAATCCAACACTTACCAGAAATTATATGATTGTTGTTTCAGGGAAACCAATCCAGTAGCAGATACAGATCTGATAAAGATGACAGAAACTACATATATACATGGCAGTCATAGGTAACTTCATAATTTCCCACAACGTCTTTCTTCCTTAAAGAATTTTATATCTTTTTGATCTTTATAATCATGCCTTGTAGTGTTACCATAGATCAATTGTTTAGGAAAAACAAATGGTATTTGAAAAATAATGTTAATCCACATTTAATTGTTTGGTTAATAATTGTATAATTATGATACATCAGTTTCAAACGCAGTGAAGTAAATAAATATTTTCAGATGTTAGTTATTAACTTTACATTGTGATTCTCAACTGCCTTTTCTGCTGAAATTATCAGAGGTGATGTCTTTATTTAAGAAAATAAGAATACAGTGCCAAGTTGAAAAATTATTTGTTGAAAAAAAAAGATATAATAAAATGTGTATTTCTTTATATTTCATCTTTATATTTCAGGAAACATACTTCAAACTATGGATGTGTATTAGAAGAACAGACATTATGCATATATAATCACTTGGAAGGGACGTGTCAATCACCAACTTTATATTGTGTTGTGAACATTTAATTAACCTGCTGAATTTCTTAAACTTTTTCCTATGATATTTTCAATAAACCATTTTTCATTCTAGTTTAGTTAGGGGAGAGTTAAGTGAAGAGTTGAAGAGGAAAGTCGTGTGATGGGTTAAGGGGAGAGCTGAGGTTATGGGGAGTTGAGTTTATGGGGATAGTTCAGGTTACGGGGAGAGTTGAGGTTAAGGGAAGAGTATAGCTTAAGGGAAAAGTTAAGGTTGCTTTGAAAGTTTAGGAGTTAATTTGTGTTGACAGGGAGAGTTGAGTTGAGGTTACGGGGAGAGTTGAGTTGAGATTACCGGGAGATTTGAGAAGAGTTGAGATAACTGGGAGAATTAAGTGGAGTTGAGGTTACCCGGGGAGAGTTGAGTTGTGGTTACGGGGAGAGTTGTGTTAAGTTGAGACTATGGGGAGAGGTGAGTTGAGGTCACAGGGAGAGTTGAGTAAAGTTAAGGTTACGGAAAGTGTTGAGTTGAGGTTACGGGAAGAGTTGAGTTCAGTTGAGATTACCGGGAGAGTTGAGATTAATGGGAGAATTGAGTTGAGGTTACGGGGAGAGTTGAGTTGAAGTGAGGTTACGGGGAGAGTTGAGATTAGAGGGAGAGTTGAGTTGAGATTACAGGGAGATTTGAGTTGAGTTTACAGGGAGAGTTGAGTTGAGATTAAGGGAGAGTTGAGGTTCAGGGGAGAATTGAGTTTAGTTGAGATTACGGGGAAAGTTGAGTTAACATTATTGGGAGAGTTGAGTTGAGATTATAGGGAGAGTTGAGTTTAGGTGTTAAGGTGAGAGTTGAATGTTGGGTTAAGGAGAGAGTGGGTGTGGAGTTAAAGGAGAGAGTTGAATGTTGAGTTAAGAGAGTGTGGTTGTTAAGGGGAGAGTTGGGTGTTGACTTAAGGGGAGAGTTGGATGGTGAGTTGAGGGGAAATTTGGTGTTTTGAGTTAGGGTGAGAGTTGGGTGTTAAGTTAAAGGGAGGGCTGCATGTGGAGGTAAGGGAAGAGAGGTTGTTGAGTTTAGGGGAGAGTTTGGTGTTGAGTAAAGTGGAGTGTGTGTAAAGTTAGCAAACATGGAGTGTGTGTAAAGTTAGCAAACATTGACTTTTTCTTTCAATCAATGAAAATTTTATGGTCCCCCCTGCCCTCTAGCGACCCGC